>NC_092100.1:3508038-3585873 GCF_045679555.1 Salvelinus alpinus | reverse complement strand
TTAGGGTGGATCAGTGTAACGGTGGAGGCTGTTTCAACGAGGGCCTCCACGCTCTGGCCTCCGACAGCTGTCAGGGGGTTCAGGTGGGCAGGCCGGACACATTCACCACTGGTAGTCTGTCTGTGGTGTAGAGCCCTGTGGTGCCCCCACTGTCTCTCTGTGGTGTGGAGCCCAGTGGGGTCCCTACTGTCTCTCTGTGGTGTAGAGCCCAGTGGTGCCCCTACTGTCTCTCTGTGGTGTAGAGCCCAGTGGTGTCCCTACTGTCTCTCTGTGGTGTAGAGCCCAGTGGGGTCCCTACTGTCTCTCTGTGGTGTAGAGCCCAGTGGTGTCCCTACTGTCTCTCTGTGGTGTAGAGCCCAGTGGTGCCCCTACTGTCTCTCTGTGGTGCCCCTACTGTCTCTCTGTGGTGTAGAGCCCAGTGGTGTCCCTACTGTCTCTCTGTGGTGTAGAGCCATGTGGTGCCCCTACTGTCTCTCTGTGGTGTAGAGCCCAGTGGTGTCCCTACTGTCTCTCTGTGGTGTAGAGCCCAGTGGGGTCCCTACTGTCTCTCTGTGGTGTAGAGCCCAGTGGTGTCCCTACTGTCTCTCTGTGGTGCCCCTACTGTCTCTCTGTGGTGTAGAGCCCTGTGGTGCCCCTACTGTCTCTCTGTGGTGTAGAGCCCAGTGGTGCCCCTACTGTCTCTCTGTGGTGTAGAGCCCAGTGGGGTCCCTACTGTCTCTCTGTGGTGTAGAGCCCAGTGGTGTCCCTACTGTCTCTCTGTGGTGCCCCTACTGTCTCTCTGTGGTGTAGAGCCCAGTGGTGTCCCTACTGTCTCTCTGTGGTGTAGAGCCCAGTGGGGTCCCTACTGTCTCTCTGTGGTGTAGAGCCCAGTGGTGTCCCTACTGTCTCTCTGTGGTGTAGAGCCCAGTGGTGCCCCTACTGTCTCTCTGTGGTGTAGAGCCCTGTGGTGTCCCTAATGTCTCTCTGTGGTGTAGAGCCCAGTGGTGTCCCTACTGTCTCTCTGTGGTGCCCCTATTGTCTCTCTGTGGTGCCCCTACTGTCTCTCTGTGGTGTAGAGCCCAGTGGTGTCCCTACTGTCTCTCTGTGGTGCCCCTACTGTCTCTCTGTGATGTAGAGCCCAGTGGTGCCCCTAGTGTCTCTCTGTGGTGTAGAGCCCAGTGGTGTCCCTACTGTCTCTCTGTGGTGTAGAGCCCTGTGGTGCCCCTATTGTCTCTCTGTGGTGTAGAGCCCTGTGGTGCCCCTACTGTCTCTCTGTAGTGTAGAGCCCTGTGGTGCCCCTACTGTCTCTCTGTGGTGTAGATCCCAGTGGGGTCCCTACTGTCCCTCTGTGGTGCCCCTACTGTCTCTCTGTGGTGTAGAGCCCAGTGGTGCCCCTACTGTCTCTCTGTGGTGTAGAGCCCAGTGGTGCCCCTACTGTCTCTCTGTGGTGTAGAGCCCAGTGGGGCCCCTACTGTCTCTCTGTGGTGTAGAGCCCAGTGGTGCCCCTACTGTCTCTCTGTGGTGCCCCTACTGTCTCTCTGTGGTGCCCCTACTGTCTCTTTGTGGTGTAGAGCCCAGTGGTGCCCCTACTGTCTCTCTGTGGTGTAGAGCCCAGTGGTGCCCCTACTGTCTCTCTGTGGTGTAGAGACCAGTGGTGTCCCTACTGTCTCTCTGTGGTGTAGAGACCAGTGGTGTCCCTACTGTCTCTCTGTGGTGTAGAGCCCTGTGGTGCCCCTACTGTCTCTCTGTGGTGTAGAGCCCAGTGGTGCCCCTACTGTCTCTCTGTGGTGTAGAGCCCAGTGGTGTCCCTACTGTCTCTCTGTGGTGTAGAGCCCAGTGGTGCCCCTACTGTCTCTCTGTGGTGTAGAGCCCAGTGGTGACCCTACGGTCTCTCTGTGGTGCCCCTACTGTCTCTCTGTGGTGTAGAGCCCTGTGGTGCCCCTACTGTCTCTCTGTGGTGTAGAGCCCTGTGGGGTCCCTACTGTCTCTCTGTGGTGTAGAGCCCAGTGTTGTCCCTACTGTCTCTCTGTGGTGTAGAGCCCAGTGGTGTCCCTACTGTCTCTCTGTGGTGTAGAGCCCTGTGGTGCCCCTACTGTCTCTCTGTGGTGTAGAGCCCAGTGTTGTCCCTACTGTCTCTCTGTGGTGCCCCTACTGTCTCTCTGTGGTGTAGAGCCCAGTGGGGTCCCTATTGTCTCTCTGTGGTGTAGAGCCCAGTGTTGTCCCTACTGTCTCTCTGTGGTGCCCCTACTGTCTCTCTGTGGTGTAGAGCCCAGTGGTGCCCCTACTGTCTCTCTGTGGTGTAGAGCCCAGTGGTGGCCCTACTGTCTCTCTGTGGTGTAGAGCCCAGTGGTGCCCCTACTGTCTCTCTGTGGTGTAGAGCCCTGTGGTGCCCCTACTGTCTCTCTGTGGTGCCCCTACTGTCTCTCTGTGGTGTAGAGCCCAGTGTTGCCCCTACTGTCTTTCTGTGGTGTAGAGCCCAGTGGTGCCCCTACTGTCTCTCTGTGGTGTAGAGCCCAGTGGTGTCCCTACTGTCTCTCTGTGGTGTAGAGCCCAGTGGTGCCCCTACTGTCTGTCTGTGGTGTAGAGCCCAGTGGTGTCCCTACTGTCTCTCTGTGGTGTAGAGCCCAGTGGTGTCCCTACTGTCTCTCTGTGGTGTAGAGCCCAGTGGTGCCCCTACTGTCTCTCTGTGGTGCCCCTACTGTCTCTCTGTGGTGTAGAGCCCAGTGTTGCCCCTACTGTCTCTCTGTGGTGTAGAGCCCAGTGGTGCCCCTACTGTCTCTCTGTGGTGTAGAGCCCAGTGGGGTCCCTACTGTCTCTCTGTGGTGTAGAGCCCAGTGGTGTCCCTACTGTCTCTCTGTGGTGTAGAGCCCAGTGGTGTCCCTACTGTCTCTCTGTGGTGTAGAGCCCAGTGGTGTCCCTACTGTCTCTCTGTGGTGCCCCTACTGTCTCTCTGTGGTGTAGAGCCCAGTGGTGTCCCTACTGTCTCTCTGTGGTGCCCCTACTGTCTCTCTGTGGTGTAGAGCCCAGTGGGGTCCCTACTGTCTCTCTGTGGTGTAGAGCCCAGTGGTGTCCCTACTGTCTCTCTGTGGTGTAGAGCCCATTGGTGTCCCTACTGTCTCTCTGTGGTGCCCCTACTGTCTCTCTGTGGTGTAGAGCCCAGTGTTGCCCCTACTGTCTCTCTGTGGTGTAGAGCCCTGTGGTGCCCCTACTGTCTCTCTGTGGTGTAGAGCCCAGTGGTGTCCCTACTGTCTCTCTGTGGTGTAGAGCCCAGTGGTGTCCCTACTGTCTCTCTGTGGTGTAGAGCCCAGTGGTGTCCCTACTGTCTCTCTGTGGTGTAGAGCCCAGTGGTGTCCCTACTGTCTCTCTGTGGTGTAGAGCCCAGTGGTGCCCCTACTGTCTCTCTGTGGTGTAGAGCCCTGTGGTGCCCCTACTGTCTCTCTGTGGTGTAGAGCCCAGTGGTGCCCCTACTGTCTCTCTGTGGTGTAGAGCCCAGTGGTGCTCCTACTGTCTCTCTGTGGTGCCCCTACTGTCTCTCTGTGGTGTAGAGCCCAGTGGTGCCCCTACTGTCTGTCTGTGGTGTAGAGCCCAGTGGTGCCCCTACTGTCTGTCTGTGGTGTAGAGCCCTGTGGTGTCCCTACTGTCTCTCTGTGGTGTAGAGCCCAGTGGTGTCCCTACTGTCTCTCTGTGGTGTAGAGCCCAGTGGTGCCCCTACTGTCTCTCTGTGGTGTAGAGCCCTGTGGTGCCCCTACTGTCTCTCTGTGGTGTAGAGCCCTGTGGTGTCCCTACTGTCTCTCTGTGGTGTAGAGCCCTGTGGTGTCCCTACTGTCTCTCTGTGGTGTAGAGCCCAGTGGTGCCCCTACTGTCTCTCTGTGGTGCCCCTACTGTCTCTCTGTGGTGTAGAGCCCTGTGGTGCCCCTACTGTCTCTCTGTGGTGCCCCTACTGTCTCTCTGTGGTGTAGAGCCCAGGGGGGGGGGGGGGGGGGGAGGGGTTTCTTTGGGACCATCAGCCAACGTCCTGAAAACTGATACACAGAAATGTTCCTGCAACGTTCCCATGAACTGAGAACGTGGCAACCATGTTCTGTTTATGTTTGGGGGGACGTTGATGGAAGATTTTCCGAACCAACAGAAAACTGGACACCTTGCAACGTTCCCATTTAACATGTCCAGAACCTTCATATCTTTAATACTTGTCACGCCCTGACCTTAGAGATCCTTATTATTCTCTATGTTTGGTTTGGTCAGTGTCACGTTCCTGACTATATTTCCCTTGTTTTGTCTTTAGTTAGTATGGTCAGGGCGTGAGTTGGGGTGGGCAGTCTATGTTCTGTGTTTCTATGTTTAGGTTTGTTAGTTTGGCCTAAAATGGTTCTCAATCAGAGACAGGTGTCTGTCATTGTCTCTGATTGGGAGCCATATTAAGGTAGGCTGTTTTCACTGGTTGTTTGTGGGTGATTGTGTCTGTGTTTGTACGCCACACGGTACTGTTTCGTTCGTTTGTAACTGTTCGTGCGTTCATGTTTTATATGTTCTCAAGTTCAGGTCTGTTCACGTCGTTTATTGTTTTGTAGTTTGTTCAAGTGTTTTTTCGTCTTCGTTTAATAAACGATAGTATGTATTCAAACCACGCTGCGCTTTGGTCCGATCCTTGCTCCTCCTCAGACGAGGAGGAAGACAAACGTTACAGTGGGGGTGTGACTCGGGTGGGAAAATCTATGTTTTCTATTTCTTTGTGTTTTTGGCTGAGTGTGGTTCCCAATCAGAGGCAGCTGTCTATCGTTGTCTCTGATTGGGGATCATATTTAAGTTGTCATTTTCCCTTTTGGGTTTTGTGGGATCTTGTTTTCTGTTTAGTGTTTTTTTTGCCTGACAGAACTGTTCGCTTTCGTTTTTAGACTTTCGTTATTTTGTTTGAGTGTTTTTTTTTATAAAAAATCATGAACACTTTCCACGCTGCGTCTGGTCCACTCTTCCTACCACAAACGAGAGACGTAACAATACTGAGAACATGGAAACCACTTTCTGGGTAAGTTCTATTAGACATTAAGGGAATGGTCTATTGGGAACATTTATTGCACATCACGGGAACATTCCTATAAAAAACATTAGTTAGTTACCTAACAAGACTCTTAGGGGAACGTTCTCTAAAGTTGTGGGAATGTTTGTTGTTAGCTGGGGAGGAACATACCATATCTATCTCAGCCTGGGAGCATCCACGGCCCCTCAGGGCTGAACAAACCTGTCCTGCAACCGCCTCACTCTTCCACTTCCTCCCCTCCCTCCTCCTCTTCCTCCTCCACCTCCACTACTCCTCAGTAACCCTCCCTCCCTCCTCCTCTTCCTCCTCCACTACTCCTCTTCCTTCTCCACTCCTCCTCGTCCTCCTCCCCTCCCCGTTCCTCCTCCACCTCCACTCCTCTTCTTCCTCCTCCCTACCTCCACTCCTCCTCTTCCTCCCTCTACCTCCACCTCCACCTCCACTCCTCCTCCACTCCTCCTCCCTCCCTCTCCCTCCACCTCCACTCTGCAGGGGGAACTGATTTGTTTTTCAGACCTGTTCTCTTCCTGCTCCTGGTTTAACTGTTTGAATCCTGTTCTAAAGGTACACAACAAAGCCAAGAGAAACACCCTGAACAGGATTGTTGTTGTTGAAACTGAAACTGTTCACCCACATCACGTTTATTTAAGAAGCTGAATCACAATCGATAGTTGCTGGTGAACAACGCTGTTTTTCACATTGTTCAAGATGGTTGATATTAGCACAGAGTTTTCCCTTTCAGAATTTAGAGTTTTCCGTTTCAGAATTTAGTGAGAAAATGGTGATTCTCCTGAACCTTTATGCCAACAAGACATGTTATCCATTCCTCTGATCTTTCACCTAGATTATATCTGTCATATCTAACACCATAGTGGTTATATCTATCATATGCATCACCACAGTGATTATATCTGTCATATGTAACACCATAGTGGTTATATCTGTCATATGTAACACCATAGTGATTATATCTGTCATATGTATCACCACAGTGATTATATCTGTCATATGTAACACCATAGTGATTATATCTGTCATATGTAACACCACAGTGATTATATCTGTCATATGTAACACCACAGTGGTTATATCTGTCACCATAGTGATTATATCTGTCATATGTAACACCACAGTGATTATATCTGTCATATGTAACACCATAGTGGTTATATCTGTCATATGTAACACCATAGTGATTATATATTTATCTCTTTTTTGGGGGGGTATTTTCTTTAAACTGCATTGTTGGTTAAGGGGCTTGTAAGTAAGCATTTCACTGTAAGGTCTACTACACCTGTTGTATTCGGCGCATGTGAGAAATAACATTTGATTAGATTTTTTGATGTGAGAATGCTGTTCATTGACTATAACTCAGCATTTAACACCATAGTGCCCACAAAACTCATCACTAAGCTAAGGACTCTGGGACTAAACACCTCCCTCTGCAACTGGATCCTGGACTTCCTGACGGGCCACCCCCAGGTGGTAAGGGTAGGCAACAACACATCTGCCACGCTGATCCTCAACACAGGGGCCCCTCAGGGGTGCGTGCTCAGTCCCCCTCCTGTACTCCCTGTTCACTTATGACTGCACGACTCCAACACCATCATCAAGTTTGCTGACGACACCACAGTGATAGGCCTGATCACCGACAACGACGAGACAGCCTATAGGGAGGAGGTCAGAGACCTGGCAGTGTGGTCAAGACAAAGGAGCTGATCGTGGACTACAGGAAAAACACGGTCGAACACGCCCCCATTCACATCGACAGTTCTCTAGTGGAGCGGGTTGAGAGCTTCAAGTTCCTTGGTGTCACCAACGAACTATCATGGTCCAAACACACCAGGACAATCGGGAAGAGGGCACGACAATGCCTATTCTCCCTCAGGAGACTGAAAAGATTTGGCATGGGCCCTCAGATCCTCAAAAAGTTATACAGCTGCACCATCAAGAGCATTCTGACCGGTTGCATCACCGCCTGGTATGGAAACTGCGCGACACCTGAACACACTTAACATGATAGAGAATAGAGAGAGAGTTTTGTTGATGCTGAGAATCGAATGTTTGCTTTTAATTACATTCTTAGAGCGTTCTCTGAACGTTACTAAAGTTTTCTTGTGGTTTTTATGAAACGTTTTCTTAAAGTTGTCAGAATAATTTGAGATCATGCGGAAACCTGTAAGAAACGTTATGCTAATAATTAGTTAATTATAATAGTAATTCCCACAGAAGTATGATGTTTCTTAACGTTCTCTGTTACTATTTGAGAACATTCCCAATGTCAAACCAGTTGGAGAACGTTCCTAGAACGTTACCAAAAAATGTGATTCAATGTAACTATCATGACACAAGGCGAGACCCAGATGCAGACACAGGAAGCAGATGGTTGGAGTTTAAGATGTTTAATAATCCAAAGGGAGTAGGCAAGAGAATGGTCGTGGACAGGCAAAAGGTCAAAACCAGATCAGAGTCCAGGAGGTACAGAGTGGCAGGCAGGCTCGAGGTCAAGGCAGGCAGAATGGTCAGGCAGGCGGGTACAGAGTCCAGAACAAGCAAGGGTCAAAACCGGGAGGACTAGAGAAAGGAGAAAAGGCAACGCAGGAAACCGGGAAAAACCGCTGGTAGGTTTGGACAAACTAGCACAGAGAGACAGGAAACACAGGGATAAATACACTGGGGAAAACAAGCAACAATAACGAGGACAGGTGAAACTGATCAGGGTGTGACAGTAACCATGTATGAAATTAAGAAATTGTATTTTATTCAGAACAAGAAAATAATGGCTTTTTTTTTGTTGTCAAGTTCCTTAAATGTGCTGAGAATGTTCCAAATTCAGGCACCTATCCTGGACCATTTCCCAGAGCATTGTGGGAAGGTTGTATGCAAAATAACCATAGAACCACCACGCCCTCACCAAACTCTAGGAAACGTATGGTTCTCAGAACGTTAGGTGCTAGCTGGGAAAACCCCTTGGCTCTGACATTATTCTGGTCAAACTGAAGAATGAAAATCATCCTTTTAGTTGTTGTTGTTGGTTTTTTTTAAACACAGTGACAAATGAAACACATATTGGCACAGTGACCGTACAGTATACGTGAGTAACAGGACACCGCAAGAATAAGGCACCTTTTAATCTAGCTGAAATGTTGTGTCATTGGGCCAGGTGTCAATCAAAGATACAGCCGCCAACCAAGGTGACTCAGACTCTGTTATTGAGCTGTGATGTAGTCAGTCAGAACATGTGTCCACAATGGCACCTTATTTCCCTACACAGTGCACTACCTTTGACCAGAGCCTTATTGGGTCTATATGGGTAATAGGGTGTGATGTAACTACATCCAGAGTGATTGAGCTGTGATGTAACTACAGTCAGAGGCTGAGGCCTTGTTTACGCATTGTGAAGGTGCCCTTTAAAAGTAATTAACGCCTGAGCCGACATCTTTACCATGAATGCAATGTCTGCAAAACGTCTGGGGAAATTCACTTTAAAAAGCGCATTTTTTGGGGGGGTTGTTCACTGCTCAGCAGCACAACACGCTTTGAAGGAGCCCACACAATGGCACCCTATTTCCTATTTAGTGCACTACTTTTGACCAGGGCCCATATCTATTGGTGTTAGGGATCTCTTCTCTATGCCTTTTGCAATCACACTTGTCACTCACTCGAGCTGCTTTAGTACCTCCTGACAATATAATAAGCCCAATACTGTATGTTAATTATAGACAGCATCTAATGACAAACGAGCGTGGTCACACTAAGTAAAGAAGTTCCGTCCCCCCTGAGACGGGGTACGAGGGCGGTGATATGTTACCCTGCCACAGCAGGTGTTCAAGAGGTCTGCTTCAGCACTGTGAGGTAACACAACACCTTCTGATTCTAACTCTCAGAAATATAGTCCGCGATGTTAAAGTTGTGGACCGGTGTTTAGTAACGCAGGATGCTGGTAACCAATCAACAGAGTGACCACTGTGTGATTGGTTTAGCTCTCAACCTATTAAGGGAATATGCAGTATGTGTAGCATATAACGATGTGTAGAGGCAGAGACTGTCCTCCATCCACGGGCTCACACCCAGCCCATTTAATGATGTGTAGAGGCAGAGACTGTCCTCCATCCACGGGCTCACACCCAGCCCATTTAATGATGTGTAGAGGCAGAGACTGTCCTCCATCCACGGGCTCACACCCAGCCCATTTAACGATGTGTAGAGGCAGAGACTGTCCTCCATTCATGGGCTCACACTCAGCCCATTTAATGATGTGTAGAGGCAGAGACTGTCCTCCATCCACGGGCTCACACCCAACCCATTTAATGATGTGTAGAGGCAGAGACTGTCCTCCATTCATGGGCTCACACTCAGCCCATTTAATGATGTGTAGAGGCAGAGACTGTCCTCCATCCACGGGCTCACACCCAGCCCATTTAATGATGTGTAGAGGCAGAGACTGTCCTCCATCCACGGGCTCACACCCAGCCCATTTAATGATGTGTAGAGGCAGAGACTGTCCTCCATCCACGGGCTCACACCCAGCCCATTTAATGATGTGTAGAGGCAGAGACTGTCCTCCATCCACGGGCTCACACCCAGCCCATTTAATGATGTGTAGAGGCAGAGGTTGTTAGGGTGTTAGGGTTAAAGTGTAATCGGGGGTTCATCGGTAGGACAGTTTGAGTGTAATCGTGGGTGCATTGGTAGGACAGTTTGAGTGTAATCGTGGGTATGTTGGTGCAGTAGGAGTGTGTGTAAAACAGAGAGGATGCCACTGCCAAAAGCAATTAATTCTTCTCCGGGTGTTGCTCTACGTTCTAAATGGAGTCGGTGCTGAAACGGCTTGTTGTTGTATTAGTTCCTTCCATCCGTAGACACACGAGGACTTTCAGCCTCAACCACCTCTTCAGTCTGTCTCCTTTCTGAGCTAGGACAAACACCAAACATCCTACTGTACCAGTTGAAAACATCTGCTAGCTGTTCAAAGTTTAGTAGTTCATCCAACACACACACACACACACACACACACACACACACACACACACACACACACACACACACACACACACACACACACACACACAGCCACACACACACACACACACACACACACACACACACACAAGGACTTCCAGCTTTCGAACCGTACCCTCTTCTCTTCTCCTCTGAGCTGGGACAACTGCCACTCACAGAACTGACCTCTAGCTGTGATTAAACCTGATATTTACAACGACACATGAACCCCTTACATCAACATGAAACCCTTACATCAACATGAAACCCTTCCATCATTAATTACCTTAACGCTCAGGCATCAGGCATCAGGACACAGTCACCAAAACCTCCATTACCTCATAAGAGATGTATGTGTTTACGTGTTAGCAGCTACGTCAGGCAGTCTCTGTTTCCTTCCATCTCCAATACGTGCTTCTATCTGTATCTGTCTCCAAGGCCCCGTTCTGCTGATTATCTCCACAAGGCCCTGGTTAGAGGACACAGTGAGGACCTGGTCCAGCAAGAAGCCTCCTGTAATCATCTGTGATTGGTTAGAGAACACAGTGAGGACCTGATCCAGGAAGAAGCCTCCTGTAATCATCTGTGATTGGTTAGAGAACACAGTGAGGACCTGATCCAGGAAGAAGCCTCCTGTAATCATCTGTCATTGGTTAGAGGACACAGTGAGGACCTGGTCCAGCAATAAGCCTCCTGTAATCATCTGTGATTGGTTAGAGGACACAGTGAGGACCTGGTCCAGCAATAAGCCTCCTGTAATCATCTGTGATTGGTTAGAGGACACAGTGAGGACCTGATCCAGCAAGAAGCCTCCTGTAATCATCTGTGATTGGTTAGAGGACACAGTGAGGACCTGGTCCAGCAATAAGTATCCTGTAATCATCTGTGATTGGTTAGAGGACACAGTGAGGACCTGATCCAGCAAGAAGCCTCCTGTAATCATCTGTGATTGGTTAGAGGACACAGTGAGGACCTGATCCAGCAAGAAGCCTCCTGTAATCATCTGTGATTGGTTAGAGGACACAGTGAGGACCTGGTCCAGCAAGAAGCCTCCTGTAATCATCTGTGATTGGTTAGAGGACACAGTGAGGACCTGATCCAGCAAGAAGCCTCCTGTAATCATCTGTGATTGGTTAGAGGACACAGTGAGGACCTGATCCAGCAAGAAGCCTCCTGTAATCATCTGTGATTGGTTAGAGGACACAGTGAGGACCTGGTCCAGCAAGAAGCCTCCTGTAATCATCTGTGATTGGTTAGAGGACACAGTGAGGAACTGGTCCAGCAATAAGCCTCCTGTAATCATCTGTGATTGGTTAGAGGACACAGTGAGGGATCAGGTCTAGCAAGAGCCTCTTGTAATCATCTGTGATTGGTCAGAGGACACAGTGAGGGAACTGGTCTAGCAAGAGCCTACAGTAATCATCTGTGATTGGTCAGAGGACACAGTGAGTTATCTGGTCCAGCAATAAGCCTCCTGTAATTGTTTTATTTTATTTATTTAACCTTTATTTAACCAGGTAGGCTAGTTGAGAACAAGTTCTCATTTACAACTGCGACCTGGCCAAGATAAAGCAGAGCAATTCGACACATACAACAACACAGAGTTACATATGGAATAAACAAAACATACAGTCAATAATACAGTAGAACAAAAGAAAACAAAAAGTATATATACAGTGAGTGCAAATTAGGTAAGATAAGTGATTTAAGGCAATAAATAGGCCATGGTGGCGAAGTAATTACAATATAGCAATTAATCACTGGAATGGTAGATGTGCAGAAGATGAATGTGCAAGTAGAGATACTGGGGTGCAAAGGAGCAAGATAAATAAATAAATACAGTATGGGGATGAGGTAGATAGATGGGCTGTTTACAGATGGGCTATTTACAGGTGCAGTGATCTGTGAGCTGCTCTGACAGCTGGTGCTTAAAGCTAGTGAGGGAGATATGAGTCTCCAGCTTCAGAGATTTTTGCAGTTCGTTCCAGTCATTGGCAGCAGAGAACTGGAAGGAAAGACGACCAAAGGAGGAATTGGCTTTGGGGATGACCAGTGAGATATACCTGCTGGAGCGTGTGCTACAAGTGGGTGCTGCTATGGTGACCAGAGAGCTGAGAAAAGGCGGGGCTTTACCTAGCAGAGACTTGTAGATGACCTGGAGCCAGTGGGTTTGGGAGACGAGTATGAAGCGAGGGCCAACCAACGAGAGCGTACAGGTCGCAATGGTGGGTAATATATGGGGCTTTGGTGACAAAACGGATGGCACTGTGATAGACTGCATCCAGTTTGTTGAGTAGAGTGTTGGAGGCTATTTTATAGATGACATCACTGAAGTCGAGGATCGGTAGGATGGTCAGTTTTACGAGGGTATGTTTGGCAGCATGAGTGAAGGAGGCTTTGTTGCGATATAGGAAGCCGATTCTAGATTTAATTTGGGATTGGAGATGCTTAATGTGAGTCTGGAAGGAGAGTTTACAGTCTAACCAGACACCTAGGTATTTGTAGTTGTCCACGTATTCTAAGTCAGAGCCGTCCAGAGTAGTGATGCTGGACGGGCGAGCAGGTGCGGGCAGCGATCTGTTGAAAAGCATGCATTTAGTTTTACTTGCATTTAAGAGCAGTTGGAGACCACGGAAGGAGAGTTGTATGGCATTGAAGCTCATCTGGAGGTTAGTTAACACAGTGTCCAAAGAAGGGCTAGATGTATACAGAATGGTGTCGTCTGCGTAGAGGTGGATCAGAGAATCACCAGCAGCAAGAGCGACATCATTGATGTATATAGAGAAGAGAGTCGGCCCGAGAGTTGAACCCTGTGGCACCCCCATAGAGACTGCCAGAGGTCCGGACAACAGGCCCTCTGATTTGACACACTGAACTCTATCAGAGAAGTAGTTGGTAAACTAGGCGAGGCAATCATTTGAGAAACCAAGGCTGTCGAGTCTGCCAATAAGAATGTGGTGATTGACATAGTCGAAAGCCTTGGCCAGGTCGATGAATACGGCTGCACAGTAATGTCTCTTATCGATGGCGGTTATGATGTCGTTTAGGACCTTGAGCGTGGCTGAGGTACACCCATGACCAGCTCTGAAACCAGATTGCATAGCGGAGAAGGTACGGTGGGATTCGAAATGGTCGGTAATCTGTTTGTTAACTTGGCTTTCGAAGACCTTAGAAAGACAGGGTAGGATAGATATAGGTCTGTAGCAGTTTGGGTCTAGAGTGTCACCCCCTTTGAAGAGGGGGATGACCGCGGCAGCTTTCCAATCTTTGGGAATCTCAGACGATACGAAAGAGAGGTTGAACAGGCTAGTAATAGGGGTTGCAACAATTTCGGCAGATCATTTTAGAAAGAGAGGGTCCAGATTGTCTAGCCCGGCTGATTTGTAGGGGTCCAGATTTTGCCGTTCTTTCAGAACATCAGCTATATGGATTTGGGTGAAGGAGAAATGGTGGGGGCTTGGGCGGGTTGCTGTGGAGGGTGCCGGGCAGTTGACCGGGGTAGGGGTAGCCAGGTGGAAAGCATGGCCAGCCGTAGAGAAATGCTTATTGAAATTCTCAATTATAGTGGATTTATCGGCGGTAACAGTGTTTCCTAGCCTCAGAGCAGTGGGCAGCTGGGAAGAGGTGCTCTTATTCTCCATGGACTTTACTGTGTCCCAGAACTTTTTTGATTGGTCAGAGGACACAGTGAGGTATCTGGTCTAGCAAGAAGCCTCCTGTAATCATCTGTGATTGGTCAGAGGACACAGTGAGGATCTGGTCCAGCAATAACCATCCTGTAATCATTTGTGATTGGTCAAAGGACACAGTGAGGATCTGGTCCAGCAATAACCATCCTGTAATCATTTGTGATTGGTCAAAGGACACAGTGAGGATCTGCACTGTATTGGGAATAGGGTGCCATTTGGAACGCGCTATGCTGTCTGTTTGTATAAGTTCAGACTGCTTGGTCCCTTAATTCATATGTATGTGTCCATCTTCCTGAATGCATTATGGTTGAGCCTGGTTGTACAGCAGATTCAGCCTATTGCCGTCTAGCGTTTACTTATGGGATGCCAGGGAGCAGTTGGCAGGGCAGCTGGGCTGATGAGACCAGCTCCAGAGGGGCCCTGAAGTGGCCAGCTCCAGAGGGGCCCTGAAGTGGCCAGCTCCAGAGGGGCCCTGAAGTGGCCAGCTCCAGAGGGGCCCTGAAGTGGCCAGCTCCAGAGGGGCCCTGAAGTGGCCAGCTCCAGAGGGGCCCTGAAGTGGCCAGCTCCAGAGGGGCCCTGAAGTGGCCAGCTCCAGAGGGGCCCTGAAGTGGCCAGCTCCAGAGGGGCCCTGAAGTGGCCAGCTCCAGAGGGGCCCTGAAGTGGCCAGCTCCAGAGGGGCCCTGATGGGACCAGCTCCAGAGGGGCCCTGATGGGACCAGCTCCAGAGGGGCCCTGACGGCCAGCTCCAGAGGGGCCCTGACGGCCAGCTCCAGAGGGGTCCTGACGTGGCCAGCTCAAGAGGGGTCCTGACGTGGCCAGCTCAAGAGGGGCCCTGGTGTCCACAGCACCAGCAGCAGTGCTATGGAGAAACGTATTAACAATGTCAGTCACATACACCAACCAGCCAGCCAGCCACTCTCAGTCTCTCTAGGCTCTGGGGTCATGTGGCCCACACTTGTGTCTGCATCCCAAACGACACGCTATATAGAGCACTGGTCAAAAGTAGTGCACTATATAGGGAACAGGGTCCTGTTTGTGACGGTAGATGTATTCCAGTCGGTGACTAATGTGGGGGAATTCCGGATGAGTCAGAAGCCCGGTACAGTGTCTCCGTGTCCAATACAGCAGCTCCACGGTGTCACTCAGAGGTGATAATTCACAGCTCTATGGTGGCACTCAGGACGTACTAAACTGACCAGCAACTATGGCATTGTTTATAACGTCCCTGAGAGTACAACACTTACAGAGTGACAACAGGGAAGAGTAAGTACTGGGGCGATACAAATTCAAGAGACAACTAATGCAATCTTAAGCTGATCCAACAGTGGATGAATAAAATGATCAAACAGATTGATAGGGTGATTTATCCATATTGCTGTTTGAATACGTTTACAAAATCAATCAGGGATTACACATAATGATAATGGCGTTTAATGTCTACGAACGTAATTCCGAAACGTTTAATGACGATAAAAGTTGCTCCTAACATTTAATGACAATAAAAGTTGCTCCTAACGTTTAATGACGATAAAAGTTGCTCCAAACATTTAATGACAATAAAATATGCTCCTAACGTTTAATGACGATAAAAGTTGCTCCTAACGTTTTATGACAATAACAGTTGCTCCTAACATTTAATGACAATAAAAGTTGCTCCTAACGTTTAATGACAATAAAAGTTACTCCTAACGTTTAATGACAATAAAATTTGCTCCTAACGTTTAATGACGATAAAAGTTGCTCCTAACATTTAATGACTATCACTGAGGCAACCCAACATAATCAGTGGAACTAATCATTCGGACCTTCAGTCAACTTTCATACCATCTTACTGTACAGGACTGCTTAGAGTACATATGTACTGAAAACAGGTCATTAAATGAGTCACTTTTATTTGTAAGAATCCCAGGAGGTTTTCATTTGACAGACCGAAGGGGAGATCTTCACCACTCTGCAGTGACAGGGAGGACTGGCTCTAGCCTCCATGATTTATCATTATGGGATATTCTGGGTGACTCCCAAATGAAACTCTATTCCCTGTATAGTGCACTTCAAATAGTGTTCAAAAGATGTGCACTATGCAGCGAATAGGGTGCCATTTGGGATACAGCCTCGATCGCTGAGACGTAGGAGGATGTTTTCCCACGCCGTGATTCAACCTGCCTTTTGTCACACTGCCTTCTACACCTGACAGAACGTTGTGTTGTGTCACCATTCATGGGAAAATCTACGCTGCCGTCGGCAACCAATAAAGAGGGTGAAGGCCAAATGTAAAATAAACCATATCCCGTACAACCACTTTCAGTGGGAACCAGATTTGTTTGTCAGTTTTTTTTATTATTTTTTTCTCATCTCATTACAAAGGTGGAGCTCGTTATAGGGTTTATGGGACTGTCGTGATGTTTGCGATCCATTGTTTTGAAGCATTACAAAATACTGTTGAGTTTAGACCGTGATATCACAGTTCAGTTCACACAGACAAAACAACACGCAGGTCTGTCGAGTTTATAGTGTATTAAATCAAGCATGCACTTTCCTATAAACTTTGTAAATATGAAATTGTTCATAAATATTTAACTGTATATAGAATGCTTGACCCAGGTTAGTTTACTCAAATCTGCACCGTTTGAAAAAATAAAGTAATTGCTCACGAAACAATATTTGATGATTTGAAGAGGCGGTATTTCAGTAGACATTTTTTTTAAATTAAGTTAAAAAAAAAAAATAATAATTTTAAAATAAATGTAAAAAATTCTATATATATTTTCTAATTTTTTTTCTACAACAAGCTACACTATTAAGGACAGTAAACACACTGAGATGCAAGGAGCATTTTACAGCTTTATTATATGGTTTTCTATGCAGATGGTTATTGAGTTTCCCACAATAGCCTACAAGCAATGGAGGATAACTGAACAGAGAGAAACATTTGAAAGCTTTGTGTATGTGGATAAAGTGTATATTTGACAGCTTTGTGTATGTGGATTCCACAGCGTGACACAGGGATTAAATAATCCTACTGATATTAAACAGTGGATTACAGTGCTGTTTTCCTGTTCTGGTTGAAACTAGTTTTTCTGGAAGGTGTGGTTTTTCTTCTACAGGGTATCAAATCCCTTGATGGGTGACATCCCAAAAGGCTCCCTATTCCCTATTTAGTGCACTACTTTGTACCAGAGGCCCCATAGAGAATAGGGTGCTATTTGGGATGTTATGTGGACCAGTGCTGAAAAGTATAGTAAACATTATCAAAGCTTTTCCACTAACTAGTCACATGACTCACATCTAAAGACCCTCACAAATCATCCATCACAACCCATAATCCTGTTAAAGCCTCCATGTATTTTATTTTTCGCTGTTGGTCAACCACTCCTGACGATATGCTCATGGCAAATACTGTCAACATAAAAATGAAATTATGATTTAGTCTAAACACTGACTTTACTTGACGCAGTGCCATTAAAGTGTTGTTTTAATACCGATAACTTATTATGTGAAAAGTCCTACTATTGGTTGGTCAATTAGCAGGTGTTTGTAACTATCTGCATGTCTGTGTTGCTGCAGTATGTTTCTGACTGTGTGTGTGTGTGTGTGTGTGTGTGTGTGTGTGTGTGTGTGTGTGTGTGTGTGTGTGTGTGTGTGTGTGTGTGTGTGTGTGTGTGTGTGTGTGTGTTTGGGATGAGCCCTGGGTCGGTTGGGAACGTGGGAGGGGATTTTTTTTTTCTCTATATGTCAATTTTGTTAAAACTTTATTTTAAAGGGTCCGTACAACAGTGTCATTACATGTGTATTTAAAGTGTAGCAAGTATTGTACAACTCATAGTTACACTGTAATAACAACACGTAGCTGGAGTTAATTAAGGCCTGTAACTACAGAGGTGCCACGACAAATGCTTGTTACCATGCTTGTTACAAATGGGCAAAGTTTCCACTAAATTCACCGCTAATTTTGTGTTTTGTTTCTTCTCAGCTGCATCTGCTTCAGGTATAACTGTCACATGGTTGTAATCTCTGGTGGACAGACGGGCTGAGTGTCCGAAATTACAAAGGTCGAGAAGCTCAATAGGCTCTAATTACCTACCCGTGAATGGACTCTTCAAAATCTCAAATCAATGTTGTTGCTAAAAAAGGATACTATCTGGGTTAACTTACCCTAAATAGTATGCTATTGTCACGTCCGTCTGAAGAAGAAGGTGACCAAAGCGCAGCGTGGTAAGTGTTCATAATTTATTAAATAAAAACTAAAACACTGAAATACAAAAAAAGAACAATGAGAACAACCGAAACAGTTCTGTCTGGTGCAGACACAAAAAACAGAAAACAACTACCCACAACACACAGGTGGGATGAGGCGACCTAAGTATGGTTCTCAATCAGAGACAACTATAGACAGCTGCCTCTGATTGAGAACCACACCCCGGCCAAACACAAAGAAATAGAAAGCATAGAAGAATTAACATAGAATGCAATACATAGAATGCCCACCCCAACTCACGCCCTGACCAAACCAAAATAGAGACATAAAAAGGATCTCTAAGGTCAGGGCGTGACAGCTATCTGGGTTAACTTGGTTGAGTTTACAGAAACAAATACGATATAGGTCAGCCTCCAGACAGGTCAGCATGATATAGGTCAGCATGTACCTCACCTGACTGGTGTCTATTATACCGGAGGATTATAATACAGAATGTACCTCACCTGACTGGAGTCTATTATACCGGAGGATTATAATACAGCATGTACCTCACCTGACTGGTGTCTATTATACCGGAGGATTATAATACAGCATGTACCTCACCTGACTGGAGTCTATTATACCGGAGGATTATAATACAGAATGTACCTCACCTGACTGGAGTCTATTATACCGGAGGATTATAATACAGCATGTACCTCACCTGACTGGAGTCTATTATACCGGAGGATTATAATACAGCATGTACCTGACTGGAGTCTATTATACCGGAGGATTATAATACAGCATGTACCTTACCTGACTGGAGTCTATTATACCGGAGGATTATAATACAGCATGTACCTCACCTGACTGGAGTCTATTATACCGGAGGATTATAATACAGCATGTACCTCACCTGACTGGTGTCTATTATACCGGAGGATTATAATACAGCATGTACCTCACCTGACTGGAGTCTATTATACCGGAGGATTATAATACAGCATGTACCTCACCTGACTGGAGTCTATTATACCGGAGGATTATAATACAGCATGTACCTTACCTGACTGGAGTCTATTATACCGGAGGATTATAATACAGCATGTACCTCACCTGACTGGTGTCTATTATACCGGAGGATTATAATACAGCATGTACCTCACCTGACTGGAGTCTATTATACCGGAGGATTATAATACAGCATGTACCTCACCTGACTGGAGTCTATTATACCGGAGGATTATAATACAGCATGTACCTCACCTGACTGGAGTCTATTATACCGGAGGATTATAATACAGCATGTACCTCACCTGACTGGAGTCTATTATACCGGAGGATTATAATACAGAATGTACCTGACTGGAGTCTATTATACCGGAGGATTATAATACAGCATGTACCTCACCTGACTGGAGTCTATTATACCGGAGGATTATAATACAGCATGTACCTCACCTGACTGGAGTCTATTATACCGGAGGATTATAATACAGCATGTACCTCACCTGACTGGTGTCTATTATACCGGAGGATTATAATACAGAATGTACCTCACCTGACTGGTGTCTATTATACCGGAGGATTATAATACAGCATGTACCTCACCTGACTGGAGTCTATTATACCGGAGGATTATAATACATCATGTACCTTACCTGACTGGAGTCTATTATACCGGAGGATTATAATACAGCATGTACCTCACCTGACTGGAGTCTATTATACCGGAGGATTATAATACAGCATGTACCTGACTGGAGTCTATTATACCGGAGGATTATAATACAGCATGTACCTCACCTGACTGGTGTCTATTATACCGGAGGATTATAATACAGCATGTACCTCACCTGACTGGAGTCTATTATACCGGAGGATTATAATACAGCATGTACCTCACCTGACTGGAGTCTATTATACCGGAGGATTATAATACAGCATGTACCTTACCTGACTGGAGTCTATTATACCGGAGGATTATAATACAGCATGTACCTCACCTGATTGGAGTCTATTATACCGGAGGATTATAATACAGCATGTACCTCACCTGACTGGAGTCTATTATACCGGAGGATTATAATACAGCATGTACCTCACCTGACTGGAGTCTATTATACCGGAGGATTATAATACAGCATGTACCTCACCTGACTGGAGTCTATTATACCGGAGGATTATAATACAGCATGTACCTTACCTGACTGGAGTCTATTATACCGGAGGATTATAATACAGCATGTACCTTACCTGACTGGAGTCTATTATACCGGATTATTATAATACAGCATGTACCTCACCTGACTGGAGTCTATTATACCGGAGGATTATAATACAGCATGTACCTCACCTGACTGGAGTCTATTATACCGGAGGATTATAATACAGCATGTACCTCACCTGACTGGAGTCTATTATACCGGAGGATTATAATACAGCATGTACCTTACCTGACTGGAGTCTATTATACCGGAGGATTATAATACAGCATGTACCTGACTGGAGTCTATTATACCGGAGGATTATAATACAGCATGTACCTTACCTGACTGGAGTCTATTATACCGGAGGATTATAATACAGCATGTACCTCACCTGACTGGAGTCTATTATACCGGAGGATTATAATACAGCATGTACCTCACCTGACTGGAGTCTATTATACCGGAGGATTATAATACAGCATGTACCTCACCTGACTGGAGTCTATTATACCGGAGGATTATAATACAGCATGTACCTTACCTGACTGGAGTCTATTATACCGGAGGATTATAATACAGCATGTACCTCACCTGACTGGAGTCTATTATACTGGAGGATTATAATACAGCATGTACCTCACCTGACTGGAGTCTATTATACCGGAGGATTATAATACAGCATGTACCTCACCTGACTGGAGTCTATTATACCGGAGGATTATAATACAGCATGTACCTTACCTGACTGGAGTCTATTATACCGGAGGATTATAATACAGCATGTACCTGACTGGAGTCTCTTATACCGGAGGATTATAATACAGCATGTACCTTACCTGACTGGAGTCTATTATACCGGAGGATTATAATACAGCATGTACCTCACCTGACTGGAGTCTATTATACCGGAGGATTATAATACAGCATGTACCTCACCTGACTGGTGTCTATTATACCGGAGGATTATAATACAGCATGTACCTTACCTGACTGGAGTCTATTATACCGGAGGATTATAATACAGCATGTACCTTACCTGACTGGAGTCTATTATACCGGAGGATTATAATACAGCATGTACCTCACCTGACTGGAGTCTATTATACCGGAGGATTATAATACAGCATGTACCTTACCTGACTGGAGTCTATTATACCGGAGGATTATAATACAGCATGTACCTTACCTGACTGGAGTCTATTATACCGGAGGATTATAATACAGCATGTACCTCACCTGACTGGAGTCTATTATACCGGAGGATTATAATACAGCATGTACCTTACCTGACTGGAGTCTATTATACCGGAGGATTATAATACAGCATGTACCTGACTGGAGTCTATTATACCGGAGGATTATAATACAGCATGTACCTCACCTGACTGGAGTCTATTATACCGGAGGATTATAATACAGCATGTACCTCACCTGACTGGAGTCTATTATACCGGAGGATTATAATACAGCAAGTACCTTACCTGACTGGAGTCTATTATACCGGAGGATTATAATACAGAATGTACCTCACCTGACTGGTGTCTATTATACCTGAGGATTATAATACAGCATGTACCTCACCTGACTGGAGTCTATTATACCGGAGGATTATAATACAGCATGTACCTCACCTGACTGGAGTCTATTATACCGGAGGATTATAATACAGCATGTACCTCACCTGACTGGAGTCTATTATACCGGAGGATTATAATACAGCATGTACCTCACCTGACTGGAGTCTATTATACCGGAGGATTATAATACAGCATGTACCTGACTGGAGTCTATTATACCGGAGGATTATAATACAGCATGTACCTCACCTGACTGGAGTCTATTATACCGGAGGATTATAATACAGCATGTACCTCACCTGACTGGAGTCTATTATACCGGAGGATTATAATACAGAATGTACCTGACTGGAGTCTATTATACCGGAGGATTATAATACAGCATGTACCTCACCTGACTGGAGTCTATTATACCGGAGGATTATAATACAGCATGTACCTCACCTGACTGGAGTCTATTATACCGGAGGATTATAATACAGCATGTACCTCACCTGACTGGTGTCTATTATACCGGAGGATTATAATACAGAATGTACCTCACCTGACTGGTGTCTATTATACCGGAGGATTATAATACAGCATGTACCTCACCTGACTGGAGTCTATTATACCGGAGGATTATAATACATCATGTACCTTACCTGACTGGAGTCTATTATACCGGAGGATTATAATACAGCATGTACCTCACCTGACTGGAGTCTATTATACCGGAGGATTATAATACAGCATGTACCTGACTGGAGTCTATTATACCGGAGGATTATAATACAGCATGTACCTCACCTGACTGGTGTCTATTATACCGGAGGATTATAATACAGCATGTACCTCACCTGACTGGAGTCTATTATACCGGAGGATTATAATACAGCATGTACCTCACCTGACTGGAGTCTATTATACCGGAGGATTATAATACAGCATGTACCTCACCTGACTGGAGTCTATTATACCGGAGGATTATAATACAGCATGTACCTCACCTGACTGGAGTCTATTATACCGGAGGATTATAATACAGCATGTACCTCACCTGACTGGAGTCTATTATACCGGAGGATTATAATACAGCATGTACCTCACCTGACTGGAGTCTATTATACCGGAGGATTATAATACAGCATGTACCTTACCTGACTGGAGTCTATTATACCGGAGGATTATAATACAGCATGTACCTTACCTGACTGGAGTCTATTATACCGGATTATTATAATACAGCATGTACCTCACCTGACTGGAGTCTATTATACCGGAGGATTATAATACAGCATGTACCTCACCTGACTGGAGTCTATTATACCGGAGGATTATAATACAGCATGTACCTTACCTGACTGGAGTCTATTATACCGGAGGATTATAATACAGCAAGTACCTTACCTGACTGGAGTCTATTATACCGGAGGATTATAATACAGAATGTACCTCACCTGACTGGTGTCTATTATACCTGAGGATTATAATACAGCATGTACCTCACCTGACTGGAGTCTATTATACCGGAGGATTATAATACAGCATGTACCTCACCTGACTGGAGTCTATTATACCGGAGGATTATAATACAGCATGTACCTCACCTGACTGGAGTCTATTATACCGGAGGATTATAATACAGCATGTACCTCACCTGACTGGAGTCTATTATACCGGAGGATTATAATACAGCATGTACCTGACTGGAGTCTATTATACCGGAGGATTATAATACAGCATGTACCTCACCTGACTGGAGTCTATTATACCGGAGGATTATAATACAGCATGTACCTCACCTGACTGGAGTCTATTATACCGGAGGATTATAATACAGAATGTACCTCACCTGACTGGAGTCTATTATACCGGAGGATTATAATACAGCATGTACCTTACCTGACTGGAGTCTATTATACCGGAGGATTATAATACAGCATGTACCTCACCTGACTGGAGTCTATTATACCGGAGGATTATAATACAGCATGTACCTTACCTGACTGGAGTCTATTATACCGGAGGATTATAATACAGCATGTACCTTACCTGACTGGAGTCTATTATACCGGAGGATTATAATACAGCATGTACCTCACCTGACTGGAGTCTATTATACCGGAGGATTATAATACAGCATGTACCTTACCTGACTGGAGTCTATTATACCGGAGGATTATAATACAGCATGTACCTGACTGGAGTCTATTATACCGGAGGATTATAATACAGCATGTACCTCACCTGACTGGAGTCTATTATACCGGAGGATTATAATACAGCATGTACCTCACCTGACTGGAGTCTATTATACCGGAGGATTATAATACAGCAAGTACCTTACCTGACTGGAGTCTATTATACCGGAGGATTATAATACAGAATGTACCTCACCTGACTGGTGTCTATTATACCTGAGGATTATAATACAGCATGTACCTCACCTGACTGGAGTCTATTATACCGGAGGATTATAATACAGCATGTACCTCACCTGACTGGAGTCTATTATACCGGAGGATTATAATACAGCATGTACCTCACCTGACTGGAGTCTATTATACCGGAGGATTATAATACAGCATGTACCTCACCTGACTGGAGTCTATTATACCGGAGGATTATAATACAGCATGTACCTGACTGGAGTCTATTATACCGGAGGATTATAATACAGCATGTACCTCACCTGACTGGAGTCTATTATACCGGAGGATTATAATACAGCATGTACCTCACCTGACTGGAGTCTATTATACCGGAGGATTATAATACAGAATGTACCTGACTGGAGTCTATTATACCGGAGGATTATAATACAGCATGTACCTCACCTGACTGGAGTCTATTATACCGGAGGATTATAATACAGCATGTACCTCACCTGACTGGAGTCTATTATACCGGAGGATTATAATACAGCATGTACCTCACCTGACTGGTGTCTATTATACCGGAGGATTATAATACAGAATGTACCTCACCTGACTGGTGTCTATTATACCGGAGGATTATAATACAGCATGTACCTCACCTGACTGGAGTCTATTATACCGGAGGATTATAATACATCATGTACCTTACCTGACTGGAGTCTATTATACCGGAGGATTATAATACAGCATGTACCTCACCTGACTGGAGTCTATTATACCGGAGGATTATAATACAGCATGTACCTGACTGGAGTCTATTATACCGGAGGATTATAATACAGCATGTACCTCACCTGACTGGTGTCTATTATACCGGAGGATTATAATACAGCATGTACCTCACCTGACTGGAGTCTATTATACCGGAGGATTATAATACAGCATGTACCTCACCTGACTGGAGTCTATTATACCGGAGGATTATAATACAGCATGTACCTTACCTGACTGGAGTCTATTATACCGGAGGATTATAATACAGCATGTACCTCACCTGACTGGAGTCTATTATACCGGAGGATTATAATACAGCATGTACCTCACCTGACTGGAGTCTATTATACCGGAGGATTATAATACAGCATGTACCTCACCTGACTGGAGTCTATTATACCGGAGGATTATAATACAGCATGTACCTCACCTGACTGGAGTCTATTATACCGGAGGATTATAATACAGCATGTACCTTACCTGACTGGAGTCTATTATACCGGAGGATTATAATACAGCATGTACCTTACCTGACTGGAGTCTATTATACCGGATTATTATAATACAGCATGTACCTCACCTGACTGGAGTCTATTATACCGGAGGATTATAATACAGCATGTACCTCACCTGACTGGAGTCTATTATACCGGAGGATTATAATACAGCATGTACCTTACCTGACTGGAGTCTATTATACCGGAGGATTATAATACAGCATGTACCTGACTGGAGTCTATTATACCGGAGGATTATAATACAGCATGTACCTTACCTGACTGGAGTCTATTATACCGGAGGATTATAATACAGCATGTACCTCACCTGACTGGAGTCTATTATACCGGAGGATTATAATACAGCATGTACCTCACCTGACTGGAGTCTATTATACCGGAGGATTATAATACAGCATGTACCTCACCTGACTGGAGTCTATTATACCGGAGGATTATAATACAGCATGTACCTTACCTGACTGGAGTCTATTATACCGGAGGATTATAATACAGCATGTACCTCACCTGACTGGAGTCTATTATACTGGAGGATTATAATACAGCATGTACCTCACCTGACTGGAGTCTATTATACCGGAGGATTATAATACAGCATGTACCTCACCTGACTGGAGTCTATTATACCGGAGGATTATAATACAGCATGTACCTTACCTGACTGGAGTCTATTATACCGGAGGATTATAATACAGCATGTACCTGACTGGAGTCTATTATACCGGAGGATTATAATACAGCATGTACCTTACCTGACTGGAGTCTATTATACCGGAGGATTATAATACAGCATGTACCTCACCTGACTGGAGTCTATTATACCGGAGGATTATAATACAGCATGTACCTCACCTGACTGGTGTCTATTATACCGGAGGATTATAATACAGCATGTACCTTACCTGACTGGAGTCTATTATACCGGAGGATTATAATACAGCATGTACCTTACCTGACTGGAGTCTATTATACCGGAGGATTATAATACAGCATGTACCTCACCTGACTGGAGTCTATTATACCGGAGGATTATAATACAGCATGTACCTTACCTGACTGGAGTCTATTATACCGGAGGATTATAATACAGCATGTACCTTACCTGACTGGAGTCTATTATACCGGAGGATTATAATACAGCATGTACCTCACCTGACTGGAGTCTATTATACCGGAGGATTATAATACAGCATGTACCTTACCTGACTGGAGTCTATTATACCGGAGGATTATAATACAGCATGTACCTGACTGGAGTCTATTATACCGGAGGATTATAATACAGCATGTACCTCACCTGACTGGAGTCTATTATACCGGAGGATTATAATACAGCATGTACCTCACCTGACTGGAGTCTATTATACCGGAGGATTATAATACAGCAAGTACCTTACCTGACTGGAGTCTATTATACCGGAGGATTATAATACAGAATGTACCTCACCTGACTGGTGTCTATTATACCTGAGGATTATAATACAGCATGTACCTCACCTGACTGGAGTCTATTATACCGGAGGATTATAATACAGCATGTACCTCACCTGACTGGAGTCTATTATACCGGAGGATTATAATACAGCATGTACCTCACCTGACTGGAGTCTATTATACCGGAGGATTATAATACAGCATGTACCTCACCTGACTGGAGTCTATTATACCGGAGGATTATAATACAGCATGTACCTGACTGGAGTCTATTATACCGGAGGATTATAATACAGCATGTACCTCACCTGACTGGAGTCTATTATACCGGAGGATTATAATACAGCATGTACCTCACCTGACTGGAGTCTATTATACCGGAGGATTATAATACAGCATGTACCTCACCTGACTGGAGTCTATTATACCGGAGGATTATAATACAGCATGTACCTCACCTGTCTGGAGTCTATTATACCAGAGGATTATAATACAGCATGTACCTCACCTGACTGGTGTATATTATACCGGAGGATTATAATACAGCATGTACCTCACCTGACTGGAGTCTATTATACCGGAGGATTATAATACAGCATGTACCTCACCTGACTGGAGTCTATTATACCGGAGGATTATAATACAGCATGTACCTCACCTGACTGGAGTCTATTATACCGGAGGATTATAATACAGCATGTACCTTACCCATTATGACAACCTGAACCTCCTTGCCATCCAAGTGAGAGGACAAACCCACTAGGACACCACCGAGGATAAACCCACTGGGACACCACAGAGGATAAACCCACTAGGACACCACAGAGGACAAACACACTAGGACACCACAGAGGACAAACCCACTAGGACACCACAGATGACAAACCCACTATGACACCACAGAGGATAAACCCACTAGGACACCACAGATGATAAACCCACTAGGACACCACAGAGGACAAACCCACTAGGACACCACAGAGGATAAACCCACTGGGACACCACAGAGGATAAACCCACTGGGACACCACAGAGGATAAACCCACTAGGACACCACAGAGGACAAACCCACTAGGACACCACAGAGGATAAACCCACTAGGACACCACAGAGGACAAACCCACTAGGACACCACAGAGGATAAACCCACTAGGACACCACAGAGGATAAACCCACTAGGACACCACAGAGGATAAACCCACTAGGACACCACAGAGGATAAACCCACTAGGACACCACAGAGGATAAACCCACTGGGACACCACAGAGGATAAACCCACTGGGACACCACATAGGATAAACCCACTAAGACACCACAGAGGACAAACCCACTAGGACACCACAGAGGACAAACCCACTAGGACACCACAGAGGACAAACCCACTAGGACACCACATATGACAAACCCACTAGGACACCACAGAGTTTAAACCCACTAGGACACCACAGAGGATAAACCCACTAGGACACCACAGATGATAAACCCACTAGGACACCATAGATGATAAACCCACTAGGACACCACAGAGGATAAACCCACTAGGACACCACAGAGGATAAACCCACTAAGACACCACAGAGTATAAACCCACTGGGACACCACCGAGGATAAACCCACTGGGACACCACAGATGATAAACCCACTAGGACACCACAGAGGATAAACCAACTAGGACACCACAGAGGATAAACCCACTAAGACACCACAGAGGATAAACCCACTAGGACACCACAGAGGATAAACCCACTAGGACACCACAGAGGACAAACCCACTAGGACACCACAGAGGATACACCCACTAGGACACCACAGAGGATAAACCCACTAGGACACCACAGAGGATAAACCCACTGGGACACCACAGAGAATAAACCCACTAGGACACCACAGAGGATAAACCCACTAGGACACCACAGAGGATAAACCCACTAAGACACCACAGATGATAAACCCACTAGGACACCACAGAGGATAAACCCACTGGGACACCACAGAGTATAAACCCACTGGGACACCACCGAGGATAAACCCACTAGGACACCACAGAGGATAAACCCACTGGGACACCACAGAGGATAAACCCACTAGGACACCACAGAGGATAAACCCACTAGGACACCACAGAGGATAAACCCACTAGGACAACACAGAGGATAAACCCGCTGGGACACCACAGAGGATAAACCCACTAGGACACCACAGAGGATAAACCCACTAGGACACCACAGAGGATTTACATAACTCCACCAGTCCTATATATGATATAAATCCTAGTGGGTTTGTCCTCAAAATCAAATCAAATGTATTTATATAGCCCTTCTTACATCAGCTGATATATCAAAGTGCTGTACAGAAACCCAGCCTAAAACCCCAAACAGCAAGCAATGCAGTTGTAGAAGCACAGTGGCTAGGAAAAACTTCCTAGAAAGTCCAAAACCTAGGAAGAAACCTAGAGAGGAACCAGGCTATGAGGGGTGGCCAGTCCTCCTCTGGCTGTCCCGGGTGGTGATTATAACAGAACATGGCCAAGATGTTCAAATGTTCATAAATGACCAGCATGGTCAAATAATAGTAATCACAGTGAACAGGTCAGGGTTCCATAGCCGCAGGCAGAACAGTTCAAACTGGAGCAGCAGCACGGCCAGGTGGACTGGGGACAACAAGGAGTCATCATGCCAGGTAGTCCTGGGGCATGGTCCTAGGGCTTAGGTCCTCCGAGAGAGAGAAAGAATGAAAGAGAAAATTAGAGAGAGCAGACTTAAATTCACACAGGACACCGGATAAGACAGGAGAAATACTCCAGATATAACAGACTGACCCTAGCCCCCCGACACATAAACTACTGCAGCATAAATACTGGAGGCTGAGGCAGGAGGGGTCAGGAGACACTGTGGCCCCATCCGATGATACCCCAGACAGGGCCAAACAGGAAGGATATAAACCCACCCACTTTGCCAAATCACAGCCCCCACACCACTAGAGTGATATCTTCAACCACCAACTTACCATCCTGAGACAAGCCCGAGTATAGCCCACAAAGATCTCCGCCACCGCACAACCCAAGGGGGGGGCGCCAACCCAGACAGGAAGATCACGTCAGTGACTCAACCCACTCAAGTGACGCACCCCTCTTAGGGACGGCATGGAAGAGCACCAGTAAGCCAGTGACTCAGCCCCTGTAATAGGGTTAGAGGCAGAGAATCCCAGTGGAGAGAGGGAAACCGGCCAGGCAGAGACAGCAAGGGCGGTTCGTTGCTCCAGTGCCTTTCCATTCACCTTCACACTCCTGGGCCAGACTACACTCAATCATAGGACCTACTGGCTTTTGTGGAGCGATGGGTAACGACGCTTCGTGGGTGTCAGTTGTTGATGTGTGCAGAAGGTCCCTGGTTCGCGCCCGTGTCGGGGCGAGGGGACGTACTAAAGTTATACTGTTACATCCTGTCTGATCAGGCCCTACACCCAAACAAGGGCACTGCGTTCATCCACCTCTGGCCTGCTCGCCTCCCTACCTCTGAGGAAGTACAGTTCCCGCTCAGCCCAGTCAAAACTGTTCGCTGCTCTGGCACCCCAATGGTGGAACAAACTCCCTCACGACGCCAGGTCAGCGGAGTCAATCACCACCTTCCGGAGACACCTGAAACCCCACCTCTTTAAGGAATACCTAGGATAGGATAAAGTAATCCTTCTAACCCCCCCCCCCTTAAAAGAGTTAGATGCACTATTGTAAAGTGGTTGTTCCACTGGATATCATAAGGTGAATGCACCAATTTGTAAGTCGCTCTGGATAAGAGCGTCTGCTAAATGACTTAAATGTAAATGTAAATGTACTGAAGAGATGAGTCTTCAATAAAGACTTAAAGGTTGATACCATGTGCGTCTCTCACATGGGTAGGCAGACCATTCCATAAAAATTGAGCTCTATAGGAGAAAGCCCTGCCTCCAGCTGTTTGCTTAGAAATTCTAGGGACAATTAGGAGGCCTGCGTCTTGTGACCTTAGCGTACGTGTAGGTATGTACGGCAGGACCAAATCGGAAAGATAGGTAGGAGCAAGCCCATGTAATGTCTTGTAGGTTAACAGTAAAACCTTGAAATCAGCCCTTGCCTTAACAGGAAGCCAGTGTAGGAAGGCTAGCACTGTAGTAATATGATAATTTCTTTTGGTTCTAGTCAGGTTTCTAGCAGCCGTATTTGGCACTAACTGAAGTTTATTTAGTGCTTTTTCCGGGTAGCCGGAAAGTAAAGCATTGCAGTAGTCTAACCTAGATGTAACAAAAGTATGGATACATTTTTCTGCATAATGTTTGGACAGAAAGTTTCTGATTTTTGCAATGTTACGTAAATGGAAAAAAGCTGTCCTTGAAACAGTCTTGATATGTTCGTCAAAAGAGAGATCAGGGTCCAGAGTAACGCCGAGGTCCTTCACAGTTTTATTTGAGACGACTGTACAACCATCAAGATGAATTGTCAGATTCAACAGAAGATCTCTTTGTTTCTTGGGACCTAGAACAAGCATCTCTCTTTTGTCCGAGTTTAAAAGTAGAAAGTTTGCAGCCATCCACTTCCTTATGTCTGAAACACAGGCTTCTAGCAAGGGCAATTTTGGGGCTTCACCATGTTTCATTGAAATGTACAGCTGTGTGTCATCCGCATAGCAGTGAAAGTTAACATTATGTTTTCGAATGACATCCCCAAGAGGTAAAATATATAGTGAAAACAATAGTGGTCCTAAAACGGAACCTTGAGGAACACCAAAATTTACAGAGACAAACTGATATATTTTCTGACAGATAAGATCTAAACCAGGCCAGAACTTGTCCGTGTAGACCAATTTGGGTTTCCAATCTCTCCAAAAGTATGTGGTGATCGATGGTATCAAAAGCAGCACTAAGGTCTAGGAGCACGAGGACAGATGCAGAGCCTCGGTCGAACGCAATTAAAAAGGTAATTTACCACCTTCACAAGTGCAAGTCTCAGTGCTATGATGGGGTCTAAAACCAGACTGAAGCATTTCGTATACATTGTTTGTCTTCAGGAAGGCAGTGAGTTGCTGCGCAACAGCATAGATGGGAGGTGGGAATAAAAACAACAAGATAACTAATGTAAAAATATACTGTGTCCGTAAAACATATATAGATTCAGAACTTTTGTGAAACAGGAACGGTTAAAAAATAAATGGCAAAATAAAAGACATTGTGTCCATAAAATGTATATGGTATGTATAAGCTGGAAGTAGAAGCCTACATTTTATATTAGTTTACTCCAATTACGGGAGGGCTGGTAGGGTTAGTGGGAAAATAATAAAGGAAAATATATTTTAAAGAGATATGTACAAAAATATATATGGGGGATTGGAAAATGATGCAGACACTTACATTGATGGAAGCTACAATCTATCTGCGCTATTAAAGCTGATCGACCACCAAGAAAAAAGAAAGAAACACTGAGAAAACATGCTCTATACATTAACAGTGATCTCCATCGCGGCCAAAACTACTCTTTCCCATAGGCTGGTGCTATCTATAGTATGATAACGCCAGCAGCTTGCTGCCAACAGATGGCAGACATGTTTGCATTTTGTTTGTTTAAATCAGTTTGATGTAGACGGTGGACATGAGCGAAATGCGCTATAGCTAGCTAACGTTAGCATAGAGGTAGCTCTTTGACTTCCATAGTCCTGGACAGTGGAAGGAAGCGTCATTATACCCATAAAACCTAGCGTTTAAACCCAGTAATGGTTCCAATCGTTTTTTTCACGATACATTTTTTTGCGTCTTGGATTTTAGAACTACTTCATATAAGGTCTGTGTTTGGTGTAGAATGACCCCAGCGTGACGTTTTGATAACCTGGTCTGTGTTTGGTGTAGGCTGACCCCGGCGTGACGTTTTGATAACCTGGTCTGTGTTTGGTGTAGAATGACCCCGGCGTGACGTTTTGATAACCTGGTCTGTGTTTGGTGTAGAATGACCCCGGCGTGACGTTTTGATAACCTGGTCTGTGTTTGGTGTAGAATGACCCCGGCGTGACGTTTTGATAACCTGGTCTGTGTTTGGTGTAGAATGACCCCGGCGTGACGTTTTGATAACCTGGTCTGTGTTTGGTGTAGAATGACCCCGGCGTGACGTTTTGATAACCTGGTCTGTGTTTGGTGTAGAATGACCCCGGCGTGACGTTTTGATAACCTGGTCTGTGTTTGGTGTAGAATGACCCCGGCGTGACGTTTCGATAACCTGGTCTGTGTTTGGTGTAGAATGACCCCGGCGTGACGTTTCGATAACCTGGTCTGTGTTTGGTGTAGAATGACCCCGGCGTGACGTTTCGATAACCTGGTCTGTGTTTGGTGTAGAATGACCCCGGCGTGATGTTTTGATAACCTGGTCTGTGTTTGGTGTAGAATGACCCCGGCGTGACGTTTTGATAACCTGGTCTGTGTTTGGTGTAGAATGACCCCGGCGTGACGTTTTGATAACCTGGTCTGTGTTTGGTGTAGAATGACCCCGGCGTGACGTTTTGATAACCTGGTCTGTGTTTGGTGTAGGCTGACCCCGGCGTGACGTTTTGATAACCTGGTTTGTGTTTGGTGTAGAATGACCCCAGCGTGACGTTTTGATAACCTGGTCTGTGTTTGGTGTAGAATGACCCCGGCGTGACGTTTTGATAACCTGGTCTGTGTTTGGTGTAGAATGACCCCAGCGTGACGTTTTGATAACCTGGTCTGTGTTTGGTGTAGGCTGACCCCAGCGTGACGTTTTGATAACCTGGTCTGTGTTTGGTGTAGAATGACCCCGGCGTGATGTTTTGATAACCTGGTCTGTGTTTGGTGTAGAATGACCCCGGCGTGACGTTTTGATAACCTGGTCTGTGTTTGGTGTAGAATGACCCCGGCGTGACGTTTTGATAACCTGGTCTGTGTTTGGTGTAGGCTGACCCCAGCGTGACGTTTTGATAACCTGGTCTGTGTTTGGTGTAGGCTGACCCCGGCGTGACGTTTTGATAACCTGGTCTGTGTTTGGTGTAGGCTGACCCCGGCGTGATGTTTTGATAACCTGGTCTGTGTTTGGTGTAGAATGACCCCGGCGTGATGTTTTGATAACCTGGTCTGTGTTTGGTGTAGGCTGACCCCGGCATGACGTTTCGATAACCTGGTCTGTGTTTGGGGTAGGCTGACCCCGGCGTGACGTTTCGATAACCTGGTCTGTGTTTGGTGTAGGCTGACCCTGGCGTGACGTTTTGATAACCTGGTCTGTGTTTGGTGTAGGCTGACCCCGGCATGACGTTTTGATAACCTGGTCTGTGTTTGATGTAGGTTGACCCTGACCCTACGGTTGTGATAACCGTGTAATTCTCTCTCGGACAAGATGGGTTCTATCAATATATTGGCCTCAATTTCTTCTCAGAAATGAAATGCTAAATGCTAATTAGCAACAGATAAGCCCTCCGCAAGACTAGAACTTCCTGCAGGAAGCTCCGACACTGTCAGCTACCGTTCACCAGCGAGATCAGAGACCCTCTGTGTCCAATCCATGAACTTCTTACGTCCCCTTTTTCTTAGCTAGCCACTGACTACACTTTAGCCAGTTAGCAGAGCAGAAGATAAAAACATTATTTGGTTTAGCCTAGATAATTGTTTGTACAGTATGTCGACTTTGATGTTTATTTCAGACCTTATGGCATTTTCAAAGATGGACACGAGGGCATTAAAAGGAGAGAAGAACACTAGAAGTCTGGCCTTGTGGAGAAGTTCACCTATAGTGAGGGACAACCTAGCGGTTTGGTCAGGGCCAGCATGAGCGATAAAGGTAATCCTGTGTCAGTGAGTGTATCTATTCAGTTAAGTTTGAGCATCTTAGTAATATAATGTGTTCTATACTGCTGTCAACATTCTACAAGGAAAGAGTCGCTTAATCAATTATAGAATCATTGACCAGATTAACCCAGATACCAGGTTAAGATGAGGGATTGACTGTCATAATGTACTATGTTTAGACATGCAGCCTGTATTGTAGCTTCATGACCAGAGACAAATCATCAAAGGAACAGTATTTATTTATTCAGGGTGGTACATGCCTTTACACAGTCTGGATCTATAGGATCCTTCCCACTATATGACTGATATGTCAAGTGATAAAATCCCAAGATATCAATTAAAAGTTTATGGAAAAACGGTACTACAGTTTATATTCTACAGCTGTAAAGTCATCAATCAAATCAAACTATATTTATTTAGCACATTTCTTAAAACAAATCCATTTCAAGATTCAAAGTCATGTTCCTAATCCAGGCACTTGTCATCTCCCGTCTGGATTACTGCAACTCGCTGTTGGCTGGGCTCCCTGCCTGTGCCATTAAACCCCTACAACTCATCCAGAACGCCGCAGCCCGTCTGGTGTTCAACCTTCCCAAGTTCTCTCACGTCACCCCGCTCTTCCGCTCTCTCCACTGGCTTCCAGTTGAAGCTCGCATCCGCTACAAGACCATGGTGCTTGCCTACGGAGCTGTGAGGGGAACGGCACCTCCGTACCTTCAGGCTCTGATCAGGCCCTACACCCAAACAAGGGCACTGCGTTCATCCACCTCTGGCCTGCTCGCCTCCCTACCTCTGAGGAAGTACAGTTCCCGCTCAGCCCAGTCAAAACTGTTCGCTGCTCTGGCACCCCAATGGTGGAACAAACTCCCTCACGACGCCAGGTCAGCGGAGTCAATCACCACCTTCCGGAGACACCTGAAACCCCACCTCTTTAAGGAATACCTAGGATAGGATAAAGTAATCCTTCTAACCCCCCCCCCCCCCCCCCCCTTAAAGAGTTAGATGCACTATTGTAAAGTGGTTGTTCCACTGGATATCATAAGGTGAATGCACCAATTTGTAAGTCGCTCTGGATAAGAGCGTCTGCTAAATGACTTAAATGTAAATGTAAATGTAACGCTTAACCTCCTTCCTGTTGGCAGGTCTCTACAGGTGACCACTTCCTGTTGGCAGGTCTCTATAGGTGACCAGGGGATTCTCTCTACCACATGTAGATCTTAACCTCCTTCCTGTTGGCAGGTCTCTACAGGTGACCACTTCCTGTTGGCAGGTCTCTATAGGTGACCAGGGGATTCTCTCTACCACATGTAGATCTTAACCTCCTTCCTGTTGGCAGGTCTCTATAGGTGACCACTTCCTGTTGGCAGGTCTCTATAGGTGACTACTTCCTGCTGGCAGGTCTCTATAGGTGACCACTTCCTGTTGGCAGGTCTCTATAGGTGACCACTTCCTGTTGGCAGGTCTCTATGGGTGACCAGGGGATTCTCTCTACCACATGTAGATCTTAACCTCCTTCCTGTTGGCAGGTCTCTATAGGTGACTACTTCCTGTTGGCAGGTCTCTATAGGTGATCATTTCCTGTTGGCAGGTCTCTATAGGTGATCATTTCCTGTTGGCAGGTCTCTATAGGTGATCATTTCCTGTTGGCGGGTCTCTATAGGTGATCATTTCCTGTTGGCAGGTCTCTATAGGTGATCATTTCCTGTTGGCAGGTCTCTATAGGTGACCAGGGGATTCTCTCTACAACAGGAGGAAGCCAGCCGTGCCCAACCAGGTGCAGTCAGTGGAGGACCTGTACCCAGCTGAAGACTAGCCAGCCGTGCCCAACCAGGTGCAGTCAGTGTAGGACCTGTACCCAGCTGAAGACTAGCCAGCCGTGACCAACCAGGTGCAGTCAGTGTAGGACCTGTACCCAGCTGAAGACTAGCCAGCCGTGCCCAACCAGGTGCAGTCAGTGGAGGACCTGTACCCAGCTGAAGACTAGCCAGCCGTGCCCAACCAGGTGCAGTCAGTGGAGGACCTGTACCCAGCTGAAGACTAGCCAGCCGTGCCCAACCAGGTGCAGTCAGTGTAGGACCTGTACCCAGCTGAAGACTAGCCAGCCGTGCCCAACCAGGTGCAGTCAGTGTAGGACCTGTACCCAGCTGAAGACTAGCCAGCCGTGCCCAACCAGGTGCAGTCAGTGGAGGACCTGTACCCAGCTGAAGACTAGCCAGCCGTGCCCAACCAGGTGCAGTCAGTGGAGGACCTGTACCCAGCTGAAGACTAGCCAGCTGTGCCCAACCAGGTGCAGTCAGTGGAGGACCTGTACCCAGCTGAAGACTAGCCAGCCGTGCCCAACCAGGTGCAGTCAGTGGAGGACCTGTACCCAGCTGAAGACTAGCCAGCCGTGCCCAACCAGGTGCAGTCAGTGGAGGACCTGTACCCAGCTGAAGACTAGCCAGCTGTGCCCAACCAGGTGCAGTCAGTGGAGGACCTGTACCCAGCTGAAGACTAGCCAGCCGTGCCCAACCAGGTGCAGTCAGTGGAGGACCTGTACCCAGCTGAAGACTAGCCAGCCGTGCCCAACCAGGTGCAGTCAGTGGAGGACTAGTCTAGTCTGCTGTTAATGATCATGCAGAGGATTTTCTCAAGGTTGCTGTTGACACATATCCCATGGTAGTTATTGGGGTCAAATGTGTCTCTACTTTTGTGGATTGGGGAGGATCAGTCACCGTTCCAAATAGTGGGGAAGATGCCAGAGCTGAGGATGATGTTAAAGAGTTTAAGTATAGCCAATTGGAATTTCATTTAGGATACCATCAAATCTCTCTCCCTCTCCCTCTCCGTCTCTCTCTCTCTCTCTCTCTCCCTCTATCTCTCTCTTTATTAGACAGACAACAGTCCATATCAACCACAGGGCTAGTGTTCCCTGGATACACAAGATCTATTTATTATCTCCCCCCTCTGTGACCCTTCCATTTATTTTAGCCTGCTGATTCACTCTCCATTCATCTCCTAAAACCGCAAAACGCATCTTGGTTTACAGCCTCGTACTATGTGGGTGAGAGGGAGAGAGAGAGAGACTGATAGTGAGAAGATAGTGTATGCACAAGCCAAGGATGTGGTTGGTGTTTTGGTGTTGGACTAAAAGCAACATTTTTATGTTAGATTAGACTAGTGTAAAAGCTTTTCTGGTACAACTTCTAATCTGTCTGTCTGGCTTCGCTTTGTTTCTATGGTCCCAGTTAATACACTGATGGAGGACACCAAGGTAATACACTGATGGGGGACACCAAGATAATACACTGATGGGGACACCAAGATAATACACTGATGGGTGACACCAAGATATTACACTGATGGAGGACACCAAGGTAATACACTGATGGAGGACACCAAGATAATACACTGATGGGGACACCAAGATAATACACTGATGGGGACACCAAGATAATACACTGATGGGTGACACCAAGATATTACACTGATGGAGGACACCAATGTAATACACTGATGGAGGACACCAAGATAATACACTGATGGGTGACACCAAGATAATACACTGATGGGGGACACCAAGATAATACACTGATGGAGGACACCAAGGTAATACACTGATGGAGGACACCAAGATAATACACTGATGGAGGACACCAAGATAATACACTGATGGAGGACACCAAGATAATACACTGATGGAGGACACCAAGATAATACACTGATGGAGGACACCAAGATAATACACTGATGGGGGACACCAAGATAATACACTGATGGGGGACACCAAGATAATACACTGATGGAGGACACCAAGATAATACACTGATGGAGGACACCAAGATAATACACTGATGGAGGACACCAAGATAATACACTGATGGGGGACACCAAGATAATACACTGATGGAGGACACCAAGATAATACACTGATGGGGGACACCAAGATAATACACTGATGGGGGACACCAAGATAATACACTGATGGGTAACAAAGAACATCCCAAGAGGAAGAGACCTAAGTTAACTTGCAAGGTATACTGCTCTCTACCTCTCAGCAGCTCTGTCTACTGTGACCATTACCGTTTCCTTACCCGTCTTCAAGACTAGCGTGAAGCATAGAACAGACAGACATCATATCTGTGTGGGCTGATAGGTTCTCTCAGTCTGACTGTGTAATCAAATCAAATCAAACGTGTTTATATAGCCCTTCTTACATCAGCTGATATCTCAAAGCGCTGTACAGAAATCCAGCCTAAAACGCCAATTGGCAAGCAATGCAGATGTAGAAGCACGGTGGCTAGGGAAAAACTCCCTAGGAAGGCCAGAACCTAGGAAGAAACCTAGAGAGGAACCATGACTATGAGGGGTGGCCAGTCCTCTTCTGGCTGTGCCGGGTGGAGATTATAACAGAACATGGCCAAGATGTTCAAATGTTCATAGATGACCAGCAGGGTCAAATAATAATAAACTGGAGCAGCAGCACGGCCAGGTGGACTGGGGACAGCAAGGAGTCATCAGGCCAGCTAGTCCTGAGGCATGGTCCTAGGGCTCAGGTCTCCAGAGAGAGAAAGAGAGAGAGAGAGAGAGATAGAGAGAGAGAGAGAATTAGAGAGAGCATACTTAAATTCACACAGGACACCGGATAAGACAGGAGAAATACTTCAGATATAACAGACTGACCCTAGCCCCCCGGCACATAAACTACTGCAGCATAAATACTGGAGGCTGAGACAGGAGGGGTCAGGAGACAATCACTGGGCTCTGGTCTGAATTAACAGGGATAGACTACAGACTAGATAGAAAACAGACTAGATAGACTACAGGCTAGATAGATTACAGGCTAGACAGACTACAGACTAGATAGACTACAGGCTAGATAGACTACAGCCTAGATAGACTAAAGGCTAGACAGACTACAGACTAGATAGACTACAGACTAGATAGACTACAGACTAGACAGACTACAGACTAGATAGACTACAGGCTAGATAGACTACAGCCTAGATAGACTAAAGGCTAGACAGACTACAGACTAGATAGACTACAGACTAGATAGACTACAGGCTAGATTGAAAACAGACTAGATAGACTACAGGCTAGATAGACTACAGACTAGATAGACTACAGGCTAGATAGACTACAGGCTAGATAGAAAACAGACTAGATAGACTACAGGCTAGATAGACTAAAGGCTAGATAGAAAACAGACTAGATAGACTACAGGCTAGATAGACTACAGACTAGATAGACTACAGACTAGATAGACAACAGACTAGATAGACTACAGGCTAGATAGACTACAGGCTAGATAGACTACAGGCGAGACAGACTACAGACTAGATAGACTAAAGGCTAGATAGACTACAGGCTAGATAGACTACAGACTAGATAGACTACAGGCTAGATAGACTACAGACTAGACAGACTACAGACTAGATAGACTACAGGCTAGATAGACTACAGACTAGATAGACTACAGACTAGATAGACTACAGGCTAGATAGACTACAGACTAGACAGACTACAGACTAGATAGACTACAGACTAGACAGACTACAGACTAGATAGACTAGATAGACTACACCATGGGCACCAGGGGTTTGTTTATGGCATCTCTACACTAGCCAGACTGATACCAGAGGTTTGTTTATGGCATCTCTACACTAGCCAGACTGATACCAGAGGTTTGTTTATGGCATCTCTACACTAGCCAGACTGATACCAGAGGTTTGTTTATGGCATCTCTACACTAGCCAGACTGATACCAGAGGTTTGTTTATGGCATCTCTACACTAGCCAGACTGATACCAGAGGTTTGTTTATGGCATCTCTACACTAGCCAGACTGATACCAGAGGTTTGTTTATGGCATCTCTACACTAGCCAGACTGATACCAGAGGTTTGTTTATGGCATCTCTACACTAGCCAGACTGATACCAGAGGTTTGTTTATGGCATCTCTACACTAGCCAGACTGATACCAGAGGTTTGTTTATGGCATCTCTACACTAGCCAGACTGATACCAGAGGTTTGTTTATGGCATCTCTACACTAGCCAGACTGATACCAGAGGTTTGTTTATGGCATCTCTACACTAGCCAGACTGATACCAGAGGTTTGTTTATGGCATCTCTACACTAGCCAGACTGATACCAGAGGTTTGTTTATGGCATCTCTACACTAGCCAGACTGATACCAGAGGTTTGTTTATGGCATCTCTACACTAGCCAGACTGATACCAGGCACAGTGGGGCTTGCGGTGGGTAGTATAGTGAGCAGTGTGATGCAACAGACATGTCTGTCGTTTAAACCTCCAGGGAATCTGGGTGGAAATGTCAGAGCAAGGCGCGGGAGCAAATGGCACAAGGATGAGCTTCAGCTTTTCAGGATAGTGGTGAGATAGGGGCTAGAGTTAGACCTAGGGTAAATGGGTGAGGAGGGAGGGCTGTTGCTTGATATCTATATCCTAGCAACTGAGAGAGAGTGATACCCTTGTCCAACTGCTACCGGGGATTGGTCAGTGCTCTGGCGCAAACCCCGCCTCTTCGCTGGTGAGCCGAAGAAAAAATACCAAAAGATCTTAACATCCTCCAGACTGTCTTCACTGCTGTGCACTTGACCCTCCAGCACTTTAACCCAGTCCTGTATTTATTTAGTCTATTATTTATCTGATTTTATTCACCTAGTCCATGTATGATCACTAATACATGTGTTTATGTGATCTACTGACAGCTTTGAAGAGTTGACCACGAGAAGATAGAGAAATTCAGAATGAATTGTCCATACTCCACAGCTGTGCAGTACTGCCCCGAGCTCCCCTTTCATCGGTAAGTAGAGCTAGCTAACAACTGGTGTGCTGTAAGTGGTGTGTTATAATAGCATTTAGCCATGTTACTGTCCAAAAAAAAAAAAAAACAGACCACTTGAACTTTACACAATGGACATACTTATTCTCCAAGGCCTTGTGGTAGACTCGTGTCCTTTCCGGGGAATGTGCTTCTTTATCAAGCTGCAGAAACAGGAGATCCTGCTGCCTTATGGTTTGTTCTGGCTCGGACAAGGCTACTTTATTCTCCATGGTAATCCTCGACCATCAGCCATTGAAAAATGAAAGGAAAACAACCCAGCCAACAGGAAACATTCCCAGAACATTAGCTAAGATTTCCAATTAAGTTCTGTTTAGTGTTTTATCTAACATTAGGAAGATAACATCTCAAAAAACATTCAAAGAATGTATAGATATATATATTTGTTTTTTTCTTTTTTGGAAATGTTTTAAATGAGATATCCTTGGAATGTTCCCCTAACGTTCACTGAAATGATGTGCATAGCATCTGTAACAATCACCAAAGAACGTTCCCCAAACGTTCTCATTAAGTTCCCCACAGAATATAACAACACAATGTTGTTGGAATATATTGCCGTAACAAAGTGTGAAACAACAGAAACGGTTCTGAGAAAACATAACGGGAACGTTCTGCTAACGTTGATGAACATGTTGTTTAAAACCACCCGTAACAACGAGCAGGGAATAGTCCTACAACGCTCTCATAAAGTTATAGCGTTGACGTTATGACATGATCGTTCCAATAACGTTCCCTAAACATTCTTCAGTAATCATGTCTGGATTAAATGTAATTGGTTATGAGAAAACGTTAGTGGAACGTTGCGCTAACATTAATGGAGATATCACCCGAGACGCCTACACAGGTATTGGATATTAATTTGACAAGTTTCTCACAGCAGGAAAATCATTTTGCTGCAACAGGAAACATGAGTTACTATGTGGATTAAAATGAATGGACATTTATGTACGGGTTGATAAATATTTGATAGAAAATGGAAATTACAAACATCTTTTAAACCTTGAATACAGTACAAGTGTTAATTTCATGCAGTGCAGGAACATGTATCCTGCAACAGGGTGGTCAATGAACAACCAATGGTGTGTATTGATAACAACAAAGAGCCCAGCAAACCTGGAACATTCCCAGAACATTAGCTAACATTCCCATTAAGTTCTAGTTAGGGCTTGAACTAATATTAGTATGATAACGTCCCACAAACATTCAAAGAATGTTTTTGATCAGCCAAATATTATTTTCTAAGAATAGTTTTTGAAATGAAATATCCTTGGAATCTTCTCCTAACATTCACTAAAATGTTGTTCACAACATCTGTAAAAACTTTATGGTTCTCATTGTGTTGCCAGGGAGTGTATGGTTGCCAGGGAGTGTATGGTTGCCAGGGAGTGTATGGTTGCCAGGGAGTGTATGGTTGCCAGGGAGTGTATGGTTGCCAGGGAGTGTATGGTTGCCAGGGAGTGTATTAACACAATGTTCCAGTAATGTTCCTAGAACATTAGGGTATTGTCCAAACATAGCTATAGCTTTTTTTAAGAAAGGTAATCAAGTAGATTTGCGATCTGCAAGCGCTTTAGGCTACTGAGTCTGCTGAGCCACCAGGATCCTACAGTTTCTAGTGGATATCCCTTTGTACTGAAATCCTGAATTAAATTATAGCCCAAACTATGGCTATATGTTTTCTCTACATTATGCACATCTATGTACTCTTCACTGCAATCTGCCAGCCAGTCATTTAACATGATTTCTGAAATCAAGTCTGTAGGGAAAAATAAAAGTCCAAAACATCACAACTTACCAGGATATATAGAAGATTGGTAGAGTAAGACATAATAGAGGATAGTTATTTTTCTAGGTGTAGTTATCCTCTCTTTACAAAGACAAAGAACCCAACCTGATAGTCAGAGGAAAGGTATAAACAGATTTATATTTGTGTTAGTCACATTCCAGAGGCACGGTGGATCAATTCCAGGGATACCACTCCAGAGCTCCCAGGTTTCCATCCCCCGCTTGCGACTTTCAACAAAATATGGTAAAACTATGTTTGTAAAATAAAATGTATAATAAATTATCATGTAATTCCAAAATAATTTCCAAAAAGTTGCTCCGACAATGAATTGTTGTATAACTAACTTCCTCATCAGTAAGATAACACTAACTCATGAGGTAAAAACCTCTGTGGACTGTTCTAAACTTAATGTGAACGTAGGAATAACATTCTAAGGACAGTGAGGGAATGTTTTGTGCACCCTAATACAAACATTATCTGAATGTCAGTACAACTGGAGGGTTTTGGTGTTTTGGGAACGTATCTTTTGTGATGTCCCAACAATATTCCCACCAGACTGTTCCTACAACCTAATTCTGACATTCTGACATTCTGAGAACATGACATTCTGAGAACATGACATTCTGACATTCTGAGAACCTGACATTCTGACATTCTGAGAACCTGACATTCTGAGAACCTGACATTCTGACATTCTGAGAACCTGACATTCTGAGAACCTGACATTCTGAGAACCTGACATTCTGACGTTCTGAGAACCTGACATCCTGAGAACCTGACATTCTGACGTTCTGAGAACCTGACATTCTGAGAACCTGACATTCTGACATTCTGAGAACCTGACATTCTGAGAACCTGACATTCTGACATTCTGAGAACCTTAACAGAACAGACTAACTGTGTTCTGGGAACATTCTTGAAATGTCAGACGAATGTTTTATACAAACATTTTATAATCATCAGCACAACTGGACAGTTTTTTGTGTTATGAGAACATTTGCCGCAACCTAACAAATGTTCCCGGGAATTTTCACAGAAGTCATTTTGGTTTGCTGGGAAGGCTCTCTGGTATCAGAGTTGAATGACCGGCTCAATGTAAGCATGAAACACAGGCTACTGTCCATATTATGTTATGTTATGGCAATATGGTAACTCTCTATCTTGGCATTGTGGTCCTTTGTGCGTGTTCACTGTAGCCAACCTTCTGCCATTTTAAAAATGTCTAGATAATGGAGAACGAAAGCAGATTGCTTAGGGTGATTTCATGGGTCTCAGCCTTTCTGTAGCTGGGTCAGACAGAGATGGTTGGTCGACCAGGGAGAGAAGGTCTGTAAGGGGATTTCATGGGTCTCAGCCTCTCTGTAGCTGGGTCAGACAGAGATGGTTGGTCGACCAGGGAGAGAAGGTCTGTAAGGGGATTTCATGGGTCTCAGCCTCTCTGTAGCTGGGTCAGACAGAGATGGTTGGTCGACCAGGGAGAGAAGGTCTGTAAGGGGATTATCCATGGGTCTCAGCCTCTCTGTAGCATGGGTCAGACAGAGATGAGTTGGTCGACCAGGGAGCAGACAGGTCTGATTTCATGGGTGTAACTTATCCAATGGGTCAGAGATGGTTGGATAGTGGGTCTGTTGCTGGGTAAGACATGGTTGGATAGTGGGTCTGTTGCTGGGTCAGACATGGTTGGATAGTGGGTCTGTTGCTGGGTCAGACATGGTTGGATAGTGGGTCTATTGCTGGGTCAGAGATGGTTGGATAGTGGGTCTGTTGCTGGGTCAGACATGGTTGGATAGTGGGTCTGTTGCTGGGTCAGAGATGGTTGGATAGTGGGTCTGTTGCTGGGTCAGACATGGTTGGATAGTGGGTCTGTTGCTGGGTCAGAGATGGTTGGATAGTGGGTCTGTTGCTGGGTCAGAGATGGTTGGATTGTGGGTCTGTTGCTGGGTCAGACATGGTTGGATAGTGGGTCTGTTGCTGGGCCAGAGATGGTTGGATGTCGAACCAGCCCAGAGATAGTGGGTCTGTTGCTGGCTCAGAGATGGTTGGATAGTGGGTCTGTTGCTGGGTCAGAGATGGTTGGATAATGGGTCTGTTGCTGGGTCAGAGATGGTTGGATAATGGGTCTGTTGCTGGGTCAGAGATGGTTGGATAGTGGGTCTGTTGCTGGGTCAGAGATGGTTGGATAATGGGTCTGTTGCTGGGTCAGAGATGGTTGGATAGTGGGTATGTTGCTGGGTCAGAGATGGTTGGATAGTGGGTCTGCTGCTGGGTCAGAGATGGTTGGATAGTGGGTCTGTTGCGGGGTCAGAGATGGTTGGATAATGGGTCTGTTGCTGGGTCAGAGATGGTTAGATAGTGGGTCTGTTGCTGGGTCAGACATGGTTGGATAGTGGGTCTGCTGCTGGGTCAGAGATGGTTGGATAGTGGGTCTGCTGCTGGGTCAGAGATGGTTGGATAGTGGGTCTGTTGCTGGGTCAGACATGGTTGGATAGTGGGTCTGTTGCTGGGTCAGAGATGGTTGGATAGTGGGTCTGCTGCTGGGTCAGAGATGGTTGGATAGTGGGTCTGTTGCTGGGTCAGACATGGTTGGATAGTGGGTCTGTTGCTGGGTCAGAGATGGTTGGATAGTGGGTCTGTTACTGGGTCAGAGATGGTTGGATAGTGGGTCTGTTGCTGGGTCAGACATGGTTGGATAGTGGGTCTGCTGCTGGGTCAGACATGGTTGGATAGTGGGTCATCTGCTGGGTCAGACATGGTTGGATAGTGGGTCTGTTGCTGGGTCAGAGATGGTTGGATAGTGGGTATGTTGCTGGCTCAGACATGGTTGGATAGTGGGTCTGTTGCTGGGTCAGAGATGGTTGGATAGTGGGTCTGCTGCTGGTCCAGAGATGGTTGGATGTCGAACCAGCCCAGAGATAGTGGGTCTGTTGCTGGGTCAAGCCAGGGGAGGAGGTCTGGAGTTGCATGTATCCACTGTAGAATAATTGTCTGCCCTTTACACATGGAGAAGTAAAGAGGGGAACAAAAGCAGATTGGTTTAATTTCATGGTTCTCTTGGTCAGAGGTGGTTAGATTGTCCGATTAGACCAGGGATAGGGAGTCTCTTGCTGGGTCAAGCAGGGGTAGGGTGTCTATAGCTGGGTCAGAGATGGACGGATTGTCCCAACTAGACCAGGGATAGGGAGTCTCTTGCTGGGTCAAACAAGGTTAGGGTGTCTATAGCTGGGTCAGAGACGATTGGATTGTCCGCCGTAACCAGGGATAGGGAGGTCTGTTGCCGGGTCAAACAAGGGCAGGGTGTCTATAGCTAGGTCAGAGACGATTGGATTGTCCGCCGTAACCAGGGATAGGGAGTCTGTTGCCGGGTCAAAACAGGGGTAGGGTGTCTATAGCTGGGTCAGAGACGATTGTCCGCCGTAACCAGGGATAGGGAGTCTGTTGCCGGGTCAAACAGGGGTAGGGTGTCTATAGCTGGGTCAGAGACGATTGTCCGCCGTAACCAGGGATAGGGAGTCTGTTGCCGGGTCAAAACAGGGGTAGGGTGTCTATAGCTGGGTCAGAGACGATTGTCCGCCGTAACCAGGGATAGGGAGTCTGTTGCCGGGTCAAACAGGGGTAGGGTGTCTATAGCTGGGTCAGAGACGATTGTCCGCCGTAACCAGGGATAGGGAGTCTGTTGCCGGGTCAAACAGGGGTAGGGTGTCTATAGCTGGGTCAGAGACGATTGTCCGCCGTAACCAGGGATAGGGAGTCTGTTGCCGGGTCAAACAGGGGTAGGGTGTCTATAGCTGGGTCAGAGACGATTGTCCGCCGTAACCAGGGATAGGGAGTCTGTTGCCGGGTCAAACAGGGGTAGGGTGTCTATAGCTGGGTCAGAGACGATTGTCCGCCGTAACCAGGGATAGGGAGTCTGTTGCCGGGTCAAACAGGGGTAGGGTGTCTATAGCTGGGTCAGAGACGATTGTCCGCCGTAACCAGGGATAGGGAGTCTGTTGCCGGGTCAAACAGGGGTAGGGTGTCTATAGCTGGGTCAGAGACGATTGTCCGCCGTAACCAGGGATAGGGAGTCTGTTGCCGGGTCAAACAGGGGTAGGGTGTCTATAGCTGGGTCAGAGACGATTGTCCGCCGTAACCAGGGATAGGGAGTCTGTTGCCGGGTCAAACAGGGGTAGGGTGTCTATAGCTGGATCAGAGACGATTGTCCGCCGTAACCAGGGATAGGGAGTCTGTTGCCGGGTCAAACAGGGGTAGGGTGTCTATAGCTGGGTCAGAGACGATTGTCCGCCGTAACCAGGGATAGGGAGTCTGTTGCCGGGTCAAACAGGGGTAGGGTGTCTATAGCTGGGTCAGAGACGATTGTCCGCCGTAACCAGGGATAGGGAGTCTGTTGCCGGGTCAAACAGGGGTAGGGTGTCTATAGCTGGGTCAGAGACGATTGTCCGCCGTAACCAGGGATAGGGAGTCTGTTGCCGGGTCAAACAGGGGTAGGGTGTCTATAGCTGGGTCAGAGACGATTGTCCGCCGTAACCAGGGATAGGGAGTCTGTTGCCGGGTCAAACAGGGGTAGGGTGTCTATAGCTGGGTCAGAGACGATTGTCCGCCGTAACCAGGGATAGGGAGTCTGTTGCCGGGTCAAACAGGGGTAGGGTGTCTATAGCTGGGTCAGAGACGATTGTCCGCCGTAACCAGGGATAGGGAGTCTGTTGCCGGGTCAAACAGGGGTAGGGTGTCTATAGCTGGGTCAGAGACGATTGTCCGCCGTAACCAGGGATAGGGAGTCTGTTGCCGGGTCAAACAGGGGTAGGGTGTCTATAGCTGGGTCAGAGACGATTGTCCGCCGTAACCAGGGATAGGGAGTCTGTTGCCGGGTCAAACAGGGGTAGGGTGTCTATAGCTGGGTCAGAGACGATTGTCCGCCGTAACCAGGGATAGGGAGTCTGTTGCCGGGTCAAACAGGGGTAGGGTGTCTATAGCTGGGTCAGAGACGATTGTCCGCCGTAACCAGGGATAGGGAGTCTGTTGCCGGGTCAAACAGGGGTAGGGTGTCTATAGCTGGGTCAGAGACGATTGTCCGCCGTAACCAGGGATAGGGAGTCTGTTGCCGGGTCAAACAGGGGTAGGGTGTCTATAGCTGGGTCAGAGACGATTGTCCGCCGTAACCAGGGATAGGGAGTCTGTTGCCGGGTCAAACAGGGGTAGGGTGTCTATAGCTGGGTCAGAGACGATTGTCCGCCGTAACCAGGGATAGGGAGTCTGTTGCCGGGTCAAACAGGGGTAGGGTGTCTATAGCTGGGTCAGAGACGATTGTCCGCCGTAACCAGGGATAGGGAGTCTGTTGCCGGGTCAAACAGGGGTAGGGTGTCTATAGCTGGGTCAGAGACGATTGTCCGCCGTAACCAGGGATAGGGAGTCTGTTGCCGGGTCAAACAGGGGTAGGGTGTCTATAGCTAGGTCAGAGACGATTGTCCGCCGTAACCAGGGATAGGGAGTCTGTTGCCAGGTCAAACAGGGGTAGGGTGTCTATAGCTGGGTCAGAGACGATTGTCCGCCGTAACCAGGGATAGGGAGTCTGTTGCCGGGTCAAACAGGGGTAGGGTGTCTATAGCTGGGTCAGAGACGATTGTCCGCCGTAACCAGGGATAGGGAGTCTGTTGCCGGGTCAAACAGGGGTAGGGTGTCTATAGCTGGGTCAGAGACGATTGTCCGCCGTAACCAGGGATAGGGAGTCTGTTGCCGGGTCAAACAGGGGTAGGGTGTCTATAGCTGGGTCAGAGACGATTGTCCGCCGTAACCAGGGATAGGGAGTCTGTTGCCAGGTCAAACAGGGGTAGGGTGTCTATAGCTGGGTCAGAGACGATTGTCCGCCGTAACCAGGGATAGGGAGTCTGTTGCCGGGTCAAACAGGGGTAGGGTGTCTATAGCTGGGTCAGAGACGATTGTCCGCCGTAACCAGGGATAGGGAGTCTGTTGCCAGGTCAAACAGGGGTAGGGTGTCTATAGCTGGGTCAGAGACGATTGTCCGCCGTAACCAGGGATAGGGAGTCTGTTGCCGGGTCAAACAGGGGTAGGGTGTCTATAGCTGGGTCAGAGACGATTGTCCGCCGTAACCAGGGATAGGGAGTCTGTTGCCAGGTCAAACAGGGGTAGGGTGTCTATAGCTGGGTCAGAGACGATTGGATTGTCCGCCGTAACCAGGGATAGGGAGTCTGTTGCCGGGTCAAACAGGGGTAGGGTGTCTATAGCTGGGTCAGAGACGATTGTCCGCCGTAACCAGGGATAGGGAGTCTGTTGCCAGGTCAAACAGGGGTAGGGTGTCTATAGCTGGGTCAGAGACGATTGTCCGCCGTAACCAGGGATAGGGAGTCTGTTGCCAGGTCAAACAGGGGTAGGGTGTCTATAGCTGGGTCAGAGACGATTGTCCGCCGTAACCAGGGATAGGGAGTCTGTTGCCAGGTCAAACAGGGGTAGGGTGTCTATAGCTGGGTCAGAGATGGTTGTCCGACTAAGGTGTCTGGAGGTGCAAACAGACGTTGAAACAGTTGTGTCTAGATGTTCAGCTGCCAGCCCGGTCTGGCCTGATATTTATAGGTGTGGCGTACATATGGCAACAATGCCTCCACAGGACAGGAGCGCCGGGCTCCTGGCAGAGCGCCGAGCGCCAGGCAGAGTCTAAGGTGACAGCAGAGCAGTCTAGCAGTCACATGAAACCTTCTGCTCCTTCACCCTACTGTACATATAAATGGCTGTTGAGATGAAGGTGATGATGAGGATATACGAGCTCTGGATACGAGCTCTGAATTGATACAGTGGTATGTATGTCTGACCATAGTGGGATATCGATACAGTGGTATGTATGTCTGGCCATAGTGGGATATCGATACAGTGGTATGTATGTCTGACCATAGTGGGATATCGATACAGTGGTATGTATGTCTGACCATAGTGGGATATCGATACAGTGGTATGTATGTCTGACCATAGTGGGATATTGTCCCTATTACTGGGGTTAAGTTCCACACATAGAAACAATAAAGTATATCTGAAGGTTTAGAAGAGTTGGGCTTTTCGTATTTGTGTTTGTATTGTACTGCTTAGCTAATCCACTGATCAACACCATCGGTCACTTTATCAGTGGTGGAAAAAGTACCCAATTGTCATACTTGCGTAAAAGTAAAGATACCTTAATAGAAAATGACTCCAGTAAAAGTGAAAGTCACCCAGTAAAATATCACTTGAGTAAAAGTCTAAAAGTATTTGGTTTTAAATAAACTCAGCAACAAAAAAGAAACGTCCTCTCACTGTCAACTACGTTTATTTTCAGCAAACTTAACATGTGTAAATATTTCTATAAAGATTCAACAACTGAGAGATAAACTGAACAAGTTCCACAGACATGTGACTAACAGAAATGGAATAATGTGTCCCTGAACAAGGGGGGGGGGGGGTCAAAATCAAAAGTAACAGTCAGTATCTGGTGAGGCCACCAGCTGCATTAAGTACTGCAGTGCATCTCCTCCTCATGGACTGCACCAGATTTGCCAGTTCTTGCTGTGAGATGTTACCCCACTTTTCCACCAAGGCACCTGCAAGTTCACCCTCCAATCCAACAGGTCCCAGATGTGCTCAAAGGGATTGAGATCCGGGCTCTTCGCTGGCCATAGCAGAACACTGACATTCCTGTCTTGCAGGAAATCACGCACAGAACGAGCAGTATGGCTGGTGGCATTGTCATGCTGGAGGGTCAGGTCAGGATGAGCCTGCAGGAAGGGTACCACATGAGGGAGGAGGACGTCTTCCCTGTCACGCACAGCGTTGAGATTGCCTGCAATGACAACAAGCTCAGTCCGATGATGCTGTGACACACCGCCCCAGACCATGACGGACCCTCCACCTCCAAATCAATCTCGCTCCAGAGTACAGGCCTCGGTGTAACGCTCATTCCTTCGATAATAAACGTGAATCCGACCATCACCCATGGTGAAACAAAATCGCGAATCGTCAGTGAAGAGCACTTTTTGCCAGTCCTGTCTGGTCCAGCGACGGTGGGTTTGTGCCCATAGGCGACGTTGTTGCCGGTGATGTCTGGTGAGGACCTGCCTTAGAACAGGCCTACAAGCCCTCAGTCCAGCCTCTCTCAGCCTATTGCGGACAGTCTGAGCACTGATGGGGGGATTGTGCATTCCTGGTGTAACTCGGGCTGTTGTTGTTGCCATCCTGTACCTGTCCCGCAGGTGTGATGTTCGGATGTACCGATCCTGTGCAGGTGTAGTTACACGTGGTCTGCCACTGCGAGGACAATCAGCTGTCCGTCCTGTCTCCCTGTAGCGCTGTCTTAGGCGTCTCACAGTACGGACATTGCAATGTATTGCCTTGGCCACTTCTGCAGTCCTCATGCCTCCTTGCAGCATGCGTAAGGCACGTTCATGCAGATGAGCAGGGACCCTGGGCATCTTTCTTTTTGTGTTTTTCAGAGTCAGTAGAAAGGCCTCTTGAGTGTCCTAAGTTTTCCTAACTGTGACCTTAATTACCTACCGTCTGTAAGCTGTTAGTGTCTTAACCGTTCCACAGGTGCATGTTCATTAATTGTTTACGGTTCATTTAACAAGCATGGGAAACAGTGTTCATACCCTTTACAATGAAGATCTGTGAAGTTATTTGGATTTTTACGAATTTGAAAGACAGGGTCCTGAAAAAGGGACAGTTTATACTTAGCTATCAGAAGTAAATGTAATTGCTAAAATATACTTAAGTATCAAAAGTAAAAGTATAAATCATTTAAAATTACTTATATTAAGCAAACCAGATGGCACCATTTTCTTGTTTTTAAAATGTATGTATAGCCAGGGGTCCACTCCAACACTCAGACATTATTTACAGAAGATGCTTTTGTGTTTTAGTGAGTCCTGCAGGCAGAGGCAGTAGGGACGACCACGTGTTCTCTTCATAAGTGCGTGAATTTGACAATGTTCCTATCCTGCTAAGCATTCAAAATTTTAAAAGTACTTTGGGTGTCAGGGAAAATATATGGAGTAAATAGTACACTATTTTCTTTAGGAATGTAGTGAAGTAAAAGTAAAAGTAGTCAAAAATAGAAATAGTAAAGTAAAGTACAGATACCCCAAAAAACTACTTAAGGAGTACTTTAAAGTATTTTTACTTAAGTACTTTACACCACTGCACTTTGTACAAAACATGTACTGTTGTGTTTCTGTCACTGTGACATGAACAGAAGAATATGAAGAGTTAAAGAGACAATATGTATTTTTTTAAACCTTTATTTAACTAGGCAAGTCAGTTAAATAAGTACAAATTCTTATTTTCAATGACGGCCTACCGGGGTTAACTGCCTTGTTCAGGGGCAGAACGACTGATTTTTACCTTGTCAGCTCGGGGATTCAATCTTGTAACCTTTCGGTTCCTGGCCCAATGCTCTAACCACTAGGCTACCTGCCTCTCTAACCACTAGGCTACCTGCTGGTTCCTGGCCCAATGCTCTAACCACTAGGCTACCTGCCTCTCTAACCACTAGGCTACCTGCTGGTTCCTGGCCCAATGCTCTAACCACTAGACTACCTGCCACCCCAAAGATAATCAAATCTTAAAAAGTAGTAGATATATATACAATGAAGTGTCATCCCTCTCTCTCTCTCTCCCTCGCTCTCTTTATCTATCTATACATGTGTCTTCAGAAAGTATTCAGACCCCTTGACTTTTTCAACATTTTGTTACGTTACCGCCTTATTCAAAAATGTATTAAATTATTTTTCTTCTCATCAATCTACACACAATACCCCATAATGATACAAATATGTCTAAATATGTCTCTAACATAGATGATAAGTAAACGTCTAAGGAGGGTGACATCCTCTCCTCCAATTAGAACGTTGCTTTCCAAGTCTGTGTGTTAATAACAAAGCAAAAGGAAATCTAAACAAACAACATGTTTTACATTTACTTAAGATACGGGATATAATACGAGTAAATACTGGGTGTTTAAAAATAAAAAAACTTGGCTGAAGTGGTACCTTTTAACAAGTGGGGTGTAAGGGGAGCAGTCAGATAAGATAGCTAGCTGTTGGTTAAAACTGACAACCGTACAAAGGTGAGGTTGACCTTTAACCCTAAGCCTGGTTTACAAACACAGCCGGGAACCTCGTGTGTACTGAAAGCCTTTCTTTAGCTGTATGAAGGACATTGGCTGGAGAAAAACAGTCTGAAACTCATGCTAATTTACCTAAAAGGTACAATATTTAATTAGCATAGATGTATAACAACCTCAATACATTTGTTTGGGAAAGTTTAAAAATGATATAATATATTTATGTATTTTATAAAGAGACGTTAGGAAACAATCTCATCAAGGTTAAACATTTTGGACTGAGATTCTCATTTCGAATGTCCCTCTCTTTTTTACCATTCAACTACTTGGTTTGAGACCCTTTACTTGGTTTGAGACCCTTTACCTGGTTTGAGACCCTTTACCTGGTTTGAGACCCTTTACTTGGTTTGAGACCCTTTACCTGGTTTGAGACCCTTTACCTGGTTTGAGACCCTTTACCTGGTTTGAGACGCTTTACCTGGTTTGAGACGCTTTACTTGGTTTGAGACCCTTTACTTGGTTTGAGACCCTTTACTTGGCTTGAGACCCTTTACCTGGTTTGAGACCCTTTACTTGGTTTGAGACCCTTTACCTGGTTTGAGACCCTTTACCTGGTTTGAGACCCTTTACCTGGTTTGAGACGCTTTACTTGGTTTGAGACCCTTTACTTGGTTTGAGACCCTTTACCTGGTTTGAGACCCTTTACCTGGTTTGAGACCCTTTACCTGGTTTGAGACCCTTTACCTGGTTTGAGACGCTTTACTTGGTTTGAGACCCTTTACCTGGTTTGAGACCCTTTACCTGGTTTGAGACCCTTTACTTGGTTTGAGACGCTTTACTTGGTTTGAGACCCTTTACCTGGTTTGAGACCCTTTACCTGGTTTGAGACCCTTTACTTGGTTTGAGACCCTTTACCTGGTTTGAGACCCTTTACCTGGTTTGAGACCCTTTACCTGGTTTGAGACCCTTTACCTGGTTTGAGACCCTTTACTTGGTTTGAGACCCTTTACCTGGTTTGAGACCCTTTACCTGGTTTGAGACGCTTTACTTGGTTTGAGACCCTTTACCTGGTTTGAGACCCTTTACCTGGTTTGAGACCCTTTACTTGGTTTGAGACGCTTTACTTGGTTTGAGACCCTTTACCTGGTTTGAGACCCTTTACCTGGTTTGAGACCCTTTACCTGGTTTGAGACCCTTTACTTGGTTTGAGACCCTTTACCTGGTTTGAGACCCTTTACCTGGTTTGAGACCCTTTACCTGGTTTGAGACCCTTTAGCTGGTTTGAGACCCTTTACTTGGTTTGAGACCCTTTACCTGGTTTGAGACCCTTTACCTGGTTTGAGACCCTTTACTTGGTTTGAGACCCGTTACCTGGTTTGAGACCCTTTACCTGGTTTGAGACCCTTTACCTGGTTTGAGACCCTTTACTTGGTTTGAGACCCTTTACCTGGTTTGAGACACTTTACTTGGTTTGAGACCCTTTACCTGGTTTGAGACCCTTTACTTGGTTTGAGACCCGTTACCTGGTTTGAGACCCTTTACCTGGTTTGAGACCCTTTACCTGGTTTGAGACCCTTTACCTGGTTTGAGACCCTTCACTTGGTTCGAGACCCTTCACTTGGTTCGAGACCCCTGAACACAGTAAAAGCATGCAGCAAAGAGCAGGAGACACCTTCGGGCAGTCTAGTGTTGAGCAGTCATGTCCCTCTTTTAGCCCAGTTGACGAATGAGAGGGGGGTGAGAGGGAGGGGGGATGGGTGAGAGGGGGGATGAGAGGGGGGGGTGACAGGGAGGGGGGTGAGAGGGAGGGGGGATGAGAGGGAGGGGGTGAGAGGGAAGGGGGGGTGAGAGGGAAGGGGGGGTGAGAGGAAGGGGGGATGAGAGGGAGGGGGGATGGGCTGGAGGGTGGTGAGAGGGAGGGGGGATGGGCGGGAGGGGAGATGAGAGGGGGGGGGGGGTGAGAGGGGGGATGGGCGGGAGGGGGGTGAGAGGGAGGGGGGTGAGAGGGAGGGGGGATGAGAGAGGGGGGGTTGGGGGGGTGAGAGGGAGGGGAGGGAGATGAGAGTGAGGGGGGATGGGTGGGAGGGGGTGAGAGGGAAGGGGGGGGTGAGAGGAAGGGGGGGTGACAGGGGGGATGGGCGGGGGGGGTGACAGGGAGGGGGGTGAGAGGGAGGGGGGATGAGAGAGGGGGGGGATTGGGGGGGGTGAGAGGGAGGGGAGGGAGATGAGAGTGAGGGGGGATGAGAGTGAGGGGATGAGAGGGGGGTAAGAGAGAGGGGGGGTGGGAGAGAGGGAGCGGGGTGAGAGGGAGGGGGGTGAGAGGGAGGGGGATGAGAGAGAGGGGGATGAGAGAGAGAGGGGATGAGAGGGGGGGTAAGAGAGAGGGGGGGTAAGAGAGAGGGGGGGTGGGAGAGAGGGAGGGGGATGAGAGAGGGGGATGAGAGAGAGGGGGATGAGAGGGAGGGGGATGAGAGAGGGGGATGAGAGAGGGAGGGGCAGAGAGGCTGAGCGTAAGAAAGGCTGAGGTCTTTGAAGGTGTGATTAATGATGACACAGGAGAAGCCCCCGGATCGGCTGGTCTGTTTGTTTTGATTGCATTTTCATCGGTGGATGTGACCGACTTGGCGAGAGACAATAGCTCAGCTCTGTTTAGTGGTGACCTCTGCCCCACTGCTCAGTCTTCACTCTGGACTGCTGAGGGGCCCAGGGGCTGGAGGGGCCCGGCCTAGCTGTCTGTCTGTCTTCAGGTGAGGGGCTGGAGGGGCCCGGCCTACCTGTCTGTCTGTCTTCAGGTGAGGGGCTGGAGGGGCCCAGCCTGTCTGCCTGTCTGTCTGTCTGTCTGTAGGGTCATACTGAACAGCCTTCCCCTCAGGGCAGAAAGACTGACTGACTAAATAACTCTCTGAGTAACCAGTGTCTGTATTCTGTTTCCACATTTCCTATTGCTGACAACACCTACTCACTAAGTCACATTCCAGGTATGTGTAAATGTACTTCTGATTCTGAAAAGACTAAACTCCTCTGTAAACACCCAACAACAGCCTAGCCCTGACAAAATGTAATTACAAAACTGTCCGTACCTATTAGTCTACACCAGACACAAGTTAAACACACTGCATGGAATCATGGATCCTTGGGAATATAAGTTTGCGGATGACACTACAGTGGTAGGCAGCAGCGCCTCTTCAACCTCAGGAGGCTGAAGAAATTCGGCTTGTCACATAAAGCACTCACAAACTTCTACAGATGCACAATCGAGAGCATCCTGTATCACCGCCTGGTACGGCAACTGCTCCGCCCACAACCGTAAGGCTCTCCAGAGGGTAGTGAGGTCTGCAGAACGCATCACCAGGGGCAAACTACCTGCCCTCCAGGACACCTACACCACCCGATGTCACAGGAAGGCCATAAAGATCATCAAGGACAACAACCACCCAAGCCACTGCCTGTTCACCCCGCTATCATCCAGAAGGCGAGGTCAGTACAGGTGCATCAAAGCAGGGACCGAGAGACTGAAAAACAGCTTCTATCTCAAGGCCATCAGACTGTTAAACAGCCACCACTAACATTTAGCGGCCGCTGCCAACATACTGACTCAACTCCAGCCACTTTAAAAATGGGAATTGATGGAAATTATGTAAAAATGTACCACTAGCCACTTTAAACAATGCCACTTAATATAATGTTTACATACCCTACATTACCCATCTCATATGTATATACTGTACTCTATATCATCTACTGCATCTTGCCATCTTTATGTAATACATGTACCACTAGCCACTTTAAACTATGCCACTTTATGTTTACATACCCTACATTACCCATCTCATATGTATATATACTGTACTCTATATCATCTACTGCATCTTGCCATCTTTATGTAATACATGTATCACTAGCCACTTTAAACTATGCCACTTTATGTTTACATACCCTACAGTACTCATCTCATATGTATATACCGTACTCTATACCATCTACTGCATCTGCCATGCCGTTCTGTACCACCACTCATTCATATATCTTTATGTACATATTCTTTATCCCTTTACACTTGTGTGTGTGTGTAAGGTAGTAGTTGTGGAATTGTTAGGTTAGATTACTTGTTGGTTATTACTGCATTGTCGGAACTAGAAGCACAAGCATTTCGCTACACTCGCATTAACATCTGCTAACCATGTGTATGTGACTAATAAAATTTGATTTGATTTGATTTGATATTCAACACACTGCATGGAATCATGGATCCTTGGGAATATTCAACACACTGCATGGAATCATGGATCCTTGGGAATATTCAACACACTGCATGGAATCATGGATCCTTGGGAATATTCAACACACTGCATGGAATCATGGATCCTTGGGAATATTCAACACACTGCATGGAATCATGGATCCTTGGGAATATTCAACACACTGCATGGAATCATGGATCCTTGGGAATATTTAACACACTGCAATGACTTGTAAAACAAAAAAGTTGAAAGTGACACGGCAACCAAATCCCTGCTAACAAAACATGACATTTAATTTAACATTTCATTCAACTCCCTCTGCTGACTCACCCAGTAATAACCCACCCACTTCAGTTCACACCTTCATTCAGACGACCTCACTAGAGAGACAGTTCAGTTCACACCTTCATTCAGGAAATCTCCTCCCTGACCACGCTGCACGCCACCCACCACAATCAACAACCTGGTCGGATCCCAAATGGAAAACTGTTTCCTATGGGCCCTTGTTAAAAGTAGTGCACTACTGTCAACTGACTTCTCCAGTCTCATAAACTTGTATCATTAACAGTCTCTCCATCTTTGTTCAGTGGGCCTTCTCTCCGTCCATGTTCAGTGGGCCTTCTCTCCGTCCATGTTCAGTGGGCCTTCTCTCCGTCCATGTTCTGTGGGCCTTCTCTCCGTCCATGTTCAGTGGGCCTTCTCTCCGTCCATGTTCAGTGGGCCTTCTCTCCGTCCATGTTCAGTGGGCCTTCTCTCCGTCCATGTTCAGTGGGCCTTCTCTCTCTCCATGTTCAGTGGGCCTTCTCTCCGTCCATGTTCAGTGGGCCTTCTCTCCGTCCATGTTCAGTGGACCTTCTCTCTTTCCATGTTCAGTGGGCCTCTCAGGCCGGTGATGTCATGTACACGACTGGCCTCTGGTCTTGGCAATGCATGTAAACACTGATACCTGATATAGAGGTACTCAGAACCTGCTACTAGGAACATGTATTACAACATGTTCTCACTGGGTGGAAATATTTACAATATTGATATTGTAATGGCACATTAATAAGCAGAAAACACAATCCCTTAACACAGGGACCCATTCTGTGATGTAAGCCTGAAGAGACAGCTGCTAGTCCTCTACAACAAAGGAGAGACGTGATAAGCCTGAAGAGACAGCTGTTAGTCCTCTACAACAAAGGAGAGACATGATAAGCCTGAAGAGACAGCTGCTAGTCCTCTACAACAAAGGAGAGACGTGATAAGCCTGAAGAGACAGCTGTTAGTCCTCTACAACAAAGGAGAGACATGATAAGCCTGAAGAGACAGCTGCTAGTCCTCTACAACAAAGGAGAGACGTGATAAGCCTGAAGGGACAGCTGTTAGTCCTCTACAACAAAGGAGAGACGTGATAAGCCTGAAGAGACAGCTGTTAGTCCTCTACAACAAAGGAGAGACGTGATAAGCCTGAAGAGACAGCTGTTAGTCCTCTACAACAAAGGAGAGACGTGATAAGCCTGAAGAGACAGCTGCTAGTCCTCTACAACAAAGGAGAGACATGATAAGCCTGAAGAGACAGCTGCTAGTCCTCTACAACAAAGGAGAGACATGATAAGCCTGAAGAGACAGCTGCTAGTCCTCTACAACAAAGGAGAGACGTGATAAGCCTGAAGAGACAGCTGTTAGTCCTCTACAACAAAGGAGAGACATGATAAGCCTGAAGAGACAGCTGTTAGTCCTCTACAACAAAGGAGAGACATGATAAGCCTGAAGAGACAGCTGCTAGTCCTCTACAACAAAGGAGAGACGTGATAAGCCTGAAGGGACAGCTGTTAGTCCTCTACAACAAAGGAGAGACATGATAAGCCTGAAGAGACAGCTGCTAGTCCTCTACAACAAAGGAGAGACGTGATAAGCCTGAAGAGACAGCTGGCCTGAGTGGCCTCTACAACAAAGGAGAGACGTGATAAGCCTGAAGAGACAGCTGTTAGTCCTCTACAACAAAGGAGAGACGTGATAAGCCTGAAGAGACAGCTGTTAGTCCTCTACAACAAAGGAGAGACATGATAAGCCTGAAGAGACAGCTGCTAGTCCTCTACAACAAAGGAGAGACGTGATAAGCCTGAAGGGACAGCTGTTAGTCCTCTACAACAAAGGAGAGACATGATAAGCCTGAAGAGACAGCTGCTAGTCCTCTACAACAAAGGAGAGACGTGATAAGCCTGAAGAGACAGCTGTTAGTCCTCTACAACAAAGGAGAGACGTGATAAGCCTGAAGAGACAGCTGTTAGTCCTCTACAACAAAGGAGAGACATGATAAGCCTGAAGAGACAGCTGTTAGTCCTCTACAACAAAGGAGAGACATGATAAGCCTGAAGAGACAGCTGCTAGTCCTCTACAACAAAGGAGAGACGTGATAAGCCTGAAGGGACAGCTGTTAGTCCTCTACAACAAAGGAGAGACATGATAAGCCTGAAGAGACAGCTGCTAGTCCTCTACAACAAAGGAGAGACGTGATAAGCCTGAAGAGACAGCTGCTAGTCCTCTACAACAAAGGAGAGACGTGATAAGCCTGAAGGGACAGCTGTTAGTCCTCTACAACAAAGGAGAGACATGATAAGCCTGAAGAGACAGCTGCTAGTCCTCTACAACAAAGGAGAGACGTGATAAGCCTGAAGAGACAGCTGTTAGTCCTCTACAACAAAGGAGAGACGTGATAAGCCTGAAGAGACAGCTGTTAGTCCTCTGCAACAAAGGAGAGACGTGATAAGCTTGAAGGGACAGCTGCTAGTCCTCTACAACAAAGGAGAGACATGATAAGCCTGAAGGGACAGCTGTTAGTCCTCTACAACAAAGGAGAGACGTGATAAGCCTGAAGGGACAGCTGTTAGTCCTCTCCAACCAAGGAGAGACGTGATAAGCCTGAAGAGACAGCTGTTAGTCCTCTCCAACCAAGGAGAGACGTGATAAGCCTGAAGAGACAGCTGTTAGTCCTCTACAACAAAGGAGAGACGTGATAAGCCTGAAGGGACAGCTGTTAGTCCTCTACAACAAAGGAGAGACGTGATAAGCCTGAAGGGACAGCTGTTAGTCCTCTCCAACCAAGGAGAGACGTGATAAGCCTGAAGAGACAGCTGTTAGTCCTCTACAACAAAGGAGAGACGTGATAAGCCTGAAGGGACAGCTGCTAGTCCTCTACAACAAAGGAGAGACGTGATAAGCCTGAAGGGACAGCTGTTAGTCCTCTACAACAAAGGAGAGACATGATAAGCCTGAAGGGACAGCTGCTAGTCCTCTACAACAAAGGAGAGACATGATAAGCCTGAAGGGACAGCTGCTAGTCCTCTACAACAAAGGAGAGACGTGATAAGCCTGAAGGGACAGCTGTTAGTCCTCTACAACAAAGGAGAGACGTGATAAGCCTGAAGAGACAGCTGCTAGTCCTCTACAACAAAGGAGAGACGTGATAAGCCTGAAGGGACAGCTGTTAGTCCTCTACAACAAAGGAGAGACGTGATAAGCCTGAAGAGACAGCTGCTAGTCCTCTACAACAAAGGAGAGACATGATAAGCCTGAAGGGACAGCTGTTAGTCCTCTACAACAAAGGAGAGACGTGATAAGCCTGAAGGGACAGCTGTTAGTCCTCTACAACAAAGGAGAGACGTGATAAGCCTGAAGGGACAGCTGTTAGTCCTCTACAACAAAGGAGAGACGTGATAAGCCTGAAGGGACAGCTGTTAGTCCTCTACAACAAAGGAGAGACATGATTCGAAGGCTAAAGGTAAAGATGAAAGGGATTTACAGCGGCTTGCGAAAGTATTCACCCCCCTTGACATTTTTCCTATTTTGTTGCCTTACAACCTGGAAATAAAATAGATTTTTTGTGGGGGTTTGTATCATTTGATTTACACAACATGCCTACCACTTTGAATATTTTGAATATTTTTTATTGTGAATGCAAACAAGAAATAAGACAAAAAAATTGAAAACTTGAGCGTGCATTACTATTCACCCCCCCAAAGTCAATACTTTGTAGAGCCACCTTTCACAGTAATTACAGGTGCAAGTCTCTTGGGGTATGTCTCTATAAGCTTGGCACATCTAGCCACTGGGATGTTTGCCCATTCTTCAAGGCAAAACTGCTCCAACTCCTTCAAGTTGGATGGGTTCCGCTGGTGTACAGCAATCTTTAAGTCATACCACAGATTCTCAATTGGATTGAGGTCTGGGCTTTAAATAGGCCATTCCAATACATTAAAATGTTTCCCCTTAAACCACTCGAGTGTTGCTTTAGAAGTATGCTTAGGGTCATTGTACTGCTGGTAGGTGAACCTCCGTCCCAGTTTCAAATCTCTGGAAGACTGAAACAGGTTTCCCTCAAGAATTTCCCTGTATTTAGCGCTATCCATCATTCCTTCAATTCTGACGTTTCCCAGTCCCTGCCGATGAAAAACATCCCCACAGCATGATGCCGCCACCACCATGCTTCACTGTGGGGATGGTGATCTCGGGATGATGAGAGGTGTTGGGTTTGTGCCAGACATAGCGTTTTCCTTGAAGGCCAAAAGCTCAATTTTAGTCTCATCTGACCAGAGTACCTTCTTCCATATGTTTGGGGAGTCTCCCACATGTCTTTTGGCGAACATCAAAAGTGTTTGCTTATTTTTTTCTTTAAGCAAGCTTTTTTTCTGGCCACTCTTCTGTAAAGCCCAGCTCTGTGTAGTTTATTGCTTCAAGTGGTCCTTCACCTTTATTTAACCAGGTAGGCCAGTTGAGAACAAGTTCTCATTTACAACTGCGACCTGGCCAAGATAAAGCAAAGCAGTTCGACAAAAAACAACACAGAGTTACACATGGAATAAACAAAAGTACAGTCAATAACACCATAGAAAAATCGACATACTGTGTGTGCAAATGGAGTTAGGAGGTAAGGCAATACATAGGTCATAGTAGTGAACCTGCCAAGAGTACCCCACTGAAGTACCCCTGAGTACTTCTAAAGTACCCCGGAGTACCCCCGAAGTACCCCTGAAGTACCCCCCAAAGTACCCCCGAAGTACCCTCAGAGCACCCCTGGAATACCCCCTCATGTGCATTTTACTAGTAGGCCTATGGTTTCATAAGTTTTCTCAAGTACCCCATGTGGATAGGCCAAGTACCCCCAAGGTTCCTAGTACCCCTGGTGGGAACCGCCTTAAAGTATCTAGCTAGTATTAGTGTACCAAGTTTGATACTTGTATCATAAAGTGGAATGAGCTCGGGTATATTTGGTTCTAATGCGCGGGACTATGTACACCAAGGGGCACAATTTTTTATTAATTAACGAATACAAGTTTGATGTCAAATATTTAGCAACCTAATCTAAACATGTTTTGTTTTTACATAAAGTTTAGGCCTAAAAATCTACAAGGGGCCTCTTCAAATAATCTGTCTCAGTGGTCTGTTTGTTATTGTTGACAGGTGCATAAAGTTTGAATTGAATTGATTCTCAGAAAGCAGCGCTGAAAGTTTTATGCATGCATTGCGAACCCAGCTTGTAGATAATATCATCTCTGCAAATTGTAAAGTAAGTGTATTTTTCACTATTACAATATCTATTTCGTTGAAGCATGTTTTAATTTTGTGGGAATGTGCGCGAGTCAAATAGTGTAAAAGTACGTCATGCATGACTTGCTAGCTGTCCGGCAGTCAATGTTTCTGTTTATACATAACTAACGTTAAATAGTTTATTACAATTACAGTGAAGTTACATTTTGTATTAACGTAGCTAGCTAATGTTGATTAATAACGTATAAAATTTTTTTATGTGATGCGTTTTACTGTAGGCCTGCAAATATTTAGGTGATGTGCATTGTTCGTCAAGCTGTATAAAGTCAATGTGTAAACTCCCCCACCACTAGCTGGAAGCAGCTCTGATTTCACCTGCAGCTGGTCTTTAGGAGAAGCAGCCGTGCGCCGCCAATGTCTATAGCTAGTTCAGCGTGTATAATAAAGCATGTAGCCTAGGCCTACCTGCTCAAACACAAAAGACTGAATGTCCTGCGTAAAATACAAGAGGATTTAGTTTTCTTCTGTATACAATAGGTAAGTGGAAAAGTGAGGGGTGTTGTCTTTTCACTCAGCGTGCACATCCAACTGACCTGCTAGCATGTCTCCTTATTCGTCCCAAATAGCATCACATTCCCTACGTAGTGCACATCGTTTGACGGGGGACCATAAGGCTCTGGTCAAAAGTAGTGCACTGCATAGGGAATAGGGTGCCATTTGGGACTGGATTTCCAGTGTGCGTCTCTCTGCCAAATCACTATCTATTGACTACACAGTGGGTTGAAAGAAGCTTTTCTACATTATGACAGGCTTGGCAGCACCTTGTTGTCCTAGTAATGGAGCTGGAGCGTATGTTCCCCCTGCCTTGCACAGCACCACACCTCTGTAGCTCACAAGGAGGGGGAGGAGGAGGACTGCCAAGCCAGGTTTATGGGAAAAGGGAGATGTACTTTGAATACAGCAAAGTTAGCTAGAAGACATTACAATTGACTCAGACCTGTAGCCTGAAGAAATGGGCTAAAACGGAAAGAAAATAGGATTGTCAGTTCATATTAAATGGATAGAACAATAGGGGCTAGGCCTAGATGCTGGATGAGCTTCCTGTGTGTCGCAATAGCTTTGCACTGGCACACCTCATTTTTAAGGGAGTGTTTTACAGGAAGTTGCCTATTCAGTGGTTATGTTTACAGCCAGTCAAATGCTTGGACTAGTTACTGTCTGCAGAAGAGCGAGTGTTGAATCCCCTTCCTCATTAGTGGCTCAGACCGGATGTTAATGGGACAAAGACAGTAGAAAAGTCAGCTGATTTTTAAATGGATAAATGACAGGTCTAGATGTTGGATGAGGTTGTCATGGATAAATGACAGGTCTAGATGTTGGATGATGTTGTCATGGATAAATGACAGGCCTAGATGTTGGATGAGGTTGTCATGGATAAATGACAGGCCTAGATGTTGGATGAGGTTGTCATGGATAAATGACAGGTCTAGATGTTGGATGAGGTTGTCATGGATAAATGACAGGCCTAGATGTTGGATGATGTTGTCATGGATAAATGACAGGTCTAGATGTTGGATGATGTTGTCATGGATAAATGACAGGTCTAGATGCTGGATGAGGTTGTCATGGATAAATGACAGGTCTAGATGTTGGATGAGGTTGTCATGGATAAATGACAGGTCTAGATGTTGGATGAGGTTGTCATGGATAAATGACAGGTCTAGATGCTGAATGAGGTTGTCATGGATAAATGACAGGTCTAGATGTTGGATGATGTTGTCATGGATAAATGACAGGTCTAGATGTTGGATGATGTTGTCATGGATAAATGACAGGTCTAGATGCTGAATGAGGTTGTCATGGATAAATGACAGGTCTAGATGTTGGATGATGTTGTCATGGATAAATGACAGGTCTAGATGTTGGATGATGTTGTCATGGATAAATGACAGGTCTAGATGCTGAATGAGGTTGTCATGGATAAATGACAGGCCTAGATGTTGGATGAGGTTGTCATGGATAAATGACAGGTCTAGATGTTGGATGAGGTTGTCATGGATAAATGACAGGTCTAGATGTTGGATGATGTTGTCATGGATAAATGACAGGTCTAGATGTTGGATGATGTTGTCATGGATAAATGACAGGTCTAGATGCTGAATGAGGTTGTCATGGATAAATGACAGGCCTAGATGTTGGATGAGGTTGTCATGGATAAATGACAGGTCTAGATGTTGGATGAGGTTGTCATGGATAAATGACAGGCCTAGATGCTGGATGAGGTTGTCATGGATAAATGACAGGTCTAGATGATGTTGTCATGGATAAATGACAGGCCTAGATGCTGGATGAGGTTGTCATGGATAAATGACAGGTCTAGATGTTGGATGAGGTTGTCATGGATAAATGACAGGTCTAGATGTTGGATGAGGTTGTCATGGATAAATGACAGGTCTAGATGTTGGATGATGTTGTCATGGATAAATGACAGGTCTAGATGCTGAATGAGGTTGTCATGGATAAATGACAGGTCTAGATGTTGGATGATGTTGTCATGGATAAATGACAGGTCTAGATGTTGGATGATGTTGTCATGGATAAATGACAGGTCTAGATGCTGAATGAGGTTGTCATGGATAAATGACAGGCCTAGATGTTGGATGAGGTTGTCATGGATAAATGACAGGTCTAGATGTTGGATGAGGTTGTCATGGATAAATGACAGGTCTAGATGTTGGATGATGTTGTCATGGATAAATGACAGGTCTAGATGTTGGATGATGTTGTCATGGATAAATGACAGGTCTAGATGCTGAATGAGGTTGTCATGGATAAATGACAGGCCTAGATGTTGGATGAGGTTGTCATGGATAAATGACAGGTCTAGATGTTGGATGAGGTTGTCATGGATAAATGACAGGCCTAGATGCTGGATGAGGTTGTCATGGATAAATGACAGGTCTAGATGATGTTGTCATGGATAAATGACAGGCCTAGATGCTGGATGAGGTTGTCATGGATAAATGACAGGTCTAGATGTTGGATGAGGTTGTCATGGATAAATGACAGGTCTAGATGTTGGATGAGGTTGTCATGGATAAATGACAGGCCTAGATGCTGGATGATGTTGTCATGGATAAATGACAGGTCTAGATGTTGGATGATGTTGTCATGGATAAATGACAGGCCTAGATGTTGGATGATGTTGTCATGGATAAATGACAGGCCTAGATGTTGGATGATGTTGTCATGGATAAATGACAGGCCTAGATGTTGGATGATGTTGTCATGGATAAATGACAGGTCTAGATGCTGGCCCCACAGAGACCCAGGACAGCAACACAATTAAACCCAACCAAATCATGATAAAACAAAAATATAATTACTTGACACATTGGAAATAATAAAAAATGAACAAACTAGAATGCTATTTGGGCCTAAACAGAGAGTACACAGTGGCAGAATACCTGACCACTGTGACTGACTCAAAATTAAGGAAAGCTTTGACTATGTACAGACTCAGTGAGCATAGCCTTGCTATTGAGAAAGGCCGCCGTAGGCAAACCTGTCTCTCAAGAGAAGACAGGCTATGTGCACACTGCCCACAAAATGAGGAGCGTCACTTCCTAACCTCCTGCCAAATGTATGACCATATTAGAGACATATATTTCCCTCTGATTACACAGATCCACAAAGAGTTCGAAAGCAAATCCAATTTTGATAAACTCCCATATCTACTGGGTGAAATACCACAGTGTTCCATCACAGCAGCAAGATTTGTGACCTGTTGCCACAAGAAAAGGGCAACCAGTGAAGAACAAACACCATTGTAAATACAACCTATATTTCTGCTTATTTATTTTCCCTTTTGTACTTTAACTAGTTGTACATCGGTACAACACTGTATATAGACATAATATGACATTTGAAATGTCTCTATTCCTTTGGAACTTTTACAAGTGTAATATTTACTGTACATTTTTGTTGTTTATTTAACTTTTGTTTATTATCTATTTCACTTGCTTTGGCAATGTTAACACATGTTTCCCATGCCAATAAAGCCCCTTGAATTGAATTGAGAGAGAGGATTCAAGTAGCGGAGTAAACTATAAAATGGACGTTACACACACAGCGTTATCATTCAGCAAATAATGAACCTAGTTCAGTGCAGAAATGTGGTAATTAACTACAATAACCATAATCCATTGCAGAGATTTGGGAGCCCTTCAGGACCACAGGCACGTGCCACCTCAGATTTGTCCTGTAAAAAATGTTTTTCTCTGTAATACTACTAGCCACTAAGCTGGCATGGTTGGTACACTTTAGAAAAGCAAGCAACTAAATGTCCTGAATAAGACTCCCTCCTTTCAATCAAGCATATTTAGTTTATTTTCAAAAATAACCATCAGTCAGGAGGAGAGCGCTCAAGAGGTATGCTGAGATATGCAGATAAATATACATATTATGCAGCATAAGGATTATGATAATGATATTATGATTATGATTTACTAATAATCTCATTGAATTAAAAACGAAATAATATACACAACTGAAATATTTTAGTAATTATTATTTTCAATGTTTTGGCAATTGAATGTTCACAATTTTTGGCTATGGAATTCCCATAAAAAATCTCTAATCATTTTTTTTTTATGTCATTATTTAATAATGGATTTAATGTTTTGTTTATAAAATAAATAAAAATGCATTATTTATTTTTAACTAATGAAACTGCACCGACGTCAAAAAGCACAAATCACTCAGTACCGCATACTGAGACACAATGTGTTTAAGATTCTCCATAGCTGTAGTTCAACCCCCCCCCCCCCCCCCGCCGCCCCCAGGGTCTAGTTTCCAAACCCCAAATGCCCCACTTGGTACACACACACACACACACACACACACACACACACACACACACACACACACACACTCTCCACACACACACACACACTCTCCACACACACACACACACTCTCCACACACACACACACACACACACACACACTCTACACACACACACACACACACACACACACACACACACTCTCCACACACACACACACACACTCTCCACACACACACACACACACTCTACACACACACACACACACACTCTACACACACACACACACACACACACACACACACACACACACACACACACACACACACACACACACACACACACACACACTCTCCACACACACACTGTGGTTGTATGTCCGTTTTAGAGTACAGTATGATAGCCCAGCTCAGATGATGTTCATTACAAAATGGCTGACTGTGTTGTTGAATAGGTATTCATATCTTCTGCCCCCCTACACACAACGGAATGTCGGGGAATTCCACCCTCCGCCCGGGCCCTCAAATAGTGGCAGCTTCAGATTATGCCCCCCCCCCCTGCCCACAAACACACACACACACAGCCCCCTGTCAAGCCCCCGTACAGCTGTACACATGCCAGGCGTTTGGGAATCTCAGTGCTGTGGTATCATATACACCGTGCGGGGGATTTCCGACTGGCTGTGTGTTCGGCTCACACACAGATGACAGCAGCAGCGGCGTGTGCCTGGCTGCCACTTGAACAATGGAACTCTCTCTGACACTGCTGCTCCAGGCTGCTCCAGACTGCTCCAGACTGCTCCAGGCGGCTCCAGGCGGCTCCGGGCTGCTCCAGACTGCTCCAGGCTGCTCCGGGCTGCTCCAGACTGCTCCAGGCTGCTCCAGACTGCTCCAGACTGCTCCAGGCTGCTCCAGACTGCTCCAGGCTGCTCCAGACTGCTCCAGACTGCTCCAGTGTTACAGAGGGGAGCAGGTCAATGTAGTCCAACCTACCTCACTTACTCACTGACTGACTCCATCTCTTCTTCTTCTTCCCCTGTCTCTCTGAATGAGCTGTTCAGCACACATTATTCACCTTTGTTATGTAGATGGACAACATGATCCTCAATGGAGCTCTTCACGTCGTCTTCTGGATGTACCTCCCTTTTATAAATTCATACTTTAAAATCCAGCTTTTACAACCTTTCTGCTGTTAACCATCCACGGCTATAGGCTCTGCTTCTAACTCGCCCAGTATGAAAAGACTAGGAGGTTACACGGACCATCCGTTGTATAAGCACAGTTAGTTACTGTGTGGTAGTTAGTTATTGTGTACCCCTCCTCTCTTCCTGCAGGTTTAGAGACCTGACCTCCCGCCTGTCCTGAGAGTTATTTTTTTCATCCTAGAACTTGTTCACCATCTTCCTTTAAAAAAAATAGTGAACCAACATATATTTTCAGCACTTTTATTTCCCTGACTGATCAAAACTCGTTGTCTCACGCTCTCTGTGCAGCAGACACATAGTGAGCAATATGTTTGGAACGTTAAATCACATGATCAAATCGCAATACAAGTAGAATCGTGATAATTGTGAGAATATCGGCACCTCAGTATGGTGTTAATATCGTATCGTGAGATCCCTGGCAATTCTGGTGTTCCTGTCTATTCCTGCAGGTTGAGAGACCCGTCTTCCCATCTGTCCTTGGTAGTTATGGTTATGCTAGTTAGTTAGTTACGGTAGTTAGTTGTAGTTACTAATTAGTGATGTTGTATTTCTCTCTTCCTGCAGGTATAGGGACCCATCCTCCCACCTGTCCTGGACAGAGAGTTATGGAAGTTTGTTACAGGAAACTTTCACACTTTAACAACCAAAACCAGATATAAAGTATGTAGAAAAGATAATGGACCTATATATATATATATTTTAAAAATAATATAATCTTTGAGAACTAACAGTCACCTAAAATATAAGCATAGAAGAATAGATTTTTATGTTTGAGCAAAAGAACAGCGTTAATCGTGGCAAAATGTGTAGAATTGCAGTACATTTGCTTTTAAAACTGCAGCATGTTTTCTCAGCCGCATGGCAAAAATGTGTAGAATTGTAGGAAATTACGCTGAACAAAAAATATAAACACAACATGCAACAATTTCAAAGATTTTACTGAGTTACAGTTCATATGTGGAAATTAGTCCATTTAAATCAATTCATTAGGCCCTAATCTATGGATTTCACATGACTGGTAATACAGATATGCAACTGTTGGAGGAATTATCTAAGTGAGTCTAATATAGGAATGCTATCCGACGTTAGCGATTGATTTCATAAACCTTATTTCTAAGGCTACATATATTAATATGGGATATTTTCAGCTCTTTACCGAGTAACTGATCAGAGATAGACATTATATGGGAAAGAGCAAACAAAGCAAGAGAAGAAAATAAACATTCAGTAGTCCATTGATCAATTGGTGGTGTATGTGTGTGCTGCAGGGTTGAAGCTTCGAACCCATAGGCTTAGCTCTCTCATCCCTTCCAGGTTTCTGAGAGGGAGGGTGGACAATGAGCCTGTCATAGCGGATGTAAGCAATGTCTCCATGCGCTTTCCTCTTCTGGCGCACAGCTTCAGGATAGTCCTCGTTGAGCAAGATGTGCGTTCCTCTCAAGGTCTTGTCTCTTTCCTTGAACCTCATGAACTTGACTAATATCGACCTGGGCCTGTCACCTGGGCCGGTGGTGGGGTTTACAGTCCTGTGGGCACTCCACCTCAGTCTTCCTGCGGTCCATCTTCAATTTCTCCGTGATCATTTCCCTCACTTTGTCCTCAGACTCCAAGTCTCGTGGAGATTCTGCAATTCCGTCTACAACCATGTTGTTCCGCCTTGATTGTCCCTCGAGATAATCTGATTTCTCCGTCGTTGTGATCATGGATTCACACACAGAACTGATGTCCTCTCAATGACTTACAGATCGCTGTCATCTTGCCGTTCTCCTGTTTCAACTCATTGAGCTGACCCTGGGAGAACTGCAAACTGTTCTTCAGGTCCTGGACCTCTCTGTTCTCCTGTTTCAACTCGTCGAGATGACCCTGGGAGAACTGCAAACTGTTCTTCAGGTCCTGGACCTCTCTGTTCTCCTGTTTCAACTCGTCGAGATGACCCTGGGAGAACTGCAAACTGTTCTTCAGGTCCTGGACCTCTCTGTTCTCCTGTTTCAACTCGTCGAGATGACCCTGGGAGAACTGCAAACTGTTCTTCAGGTCCTGGACCTCTATGTTCTCCTGTTTCAACTCGTCGAGATGACCCTGGGAGAACTGCAAACTGTTCTTCAGGTCCTGGACCTCTCTGTTCTCCTGTTTCAACTCGTCGAGATGACCCTGGGAGAACTGCAAACTGTTCTTCAGGTCCTGGACCTCTCTGGTCAGGTCGTCCATTCTTTTATTAGTAGACTCCACCAGTATTGTTCTTCAGGTCCTGGACCTCTCTTGTCAGGTCGTCCATTCTTTTATTAGTAGACTCCACCAGTATTGTTCTTCAGGTCCTGGACCTCTCTTGTCAGGTCGTCCATTCTTTTATTAGTAGACTCCACCAGTATTGTTCTTCAGGTCCTGGACCTCTCTGGTCAGGTCGTCCATTCTTTTATTAGTAGAATCCACCAGTATTGTTCTTCAGGTCCTGGACCTCTCTGGTCAGGTCGTCCATTCTTTTATTAGTAGACTCCACCAGTATTGTTCTTCAGGTCCTGGACCTCTCTTGTCAGGTCGTCCATTCTTTTATTAGTAGACTCCACCAGTATTGTTCTTCAGGTCCTGGACCTCTCTGGTCAGGTCGTCCATTCTTTTATTAGTAGAATCCACCAGTATTGTTCTTCAGGTCCTGGACCTCTCTGGTCAGGTCGTCCATTCTTTTATTAGTAGAATCCACCAGTATTGTTCTTCAGGTCCTGGACCTCTCTGGTCAGGTCGTCCATTCTTTTATTAGTAGAATCCACCAGTATTGTTCTTCAGGTCCTGGACCTCTCTGGTCAGGTCGTCCATTCTTTTATTAGTAGACTCCACCAGTATTTGGACACAAAACTTGAAGTTATTTTCTTGTTCTAACAATTGCTTGTAGAACTATTTTTGTTTGTTTTAAAAGATCCTTCACCTGTGATAGAGAGACACCCAGGGTCCTCAACGGTACTCCCACCGGCTTTGGTCTTTGTCATGGTAGCAATGTAGGCTACGCTGTTACTCCTCATAGTTCCAGACAGGGCAGGTCACAGGGGAGATGGAAACCGCAACAAACAGCAGGGATCTAGACAGCCGGAAGCCCCGGGACAACAAACAGCAGGGATCTAGACAGCCGGAAGACCCGGGTCAACAAGCAGCAGGGATCTAGACAGCCGGAAGGCCCGGGACAACAAGCAGCAGGGATCTAGACAGCCGGAAGCCCCTGGACAACAAGCAGCAGGGATCTAGACAGCCGGAAGCCCCTGGAAAATAAGCAGCAGGGATCTAGACAGCCGGTAGCCCCGGGTCAACAAGCAGCAGGGATCTAGACAGCCGGAAGCCCCGGGACAACAAACAGCAGGGATCTAGACAGCCGGAAGCCCCGGGTCAACAAGCAGCAGGGATCTAGACAGCCGGAAGCCCCGGGACAACAAGCAGCAGGGATCTAGACACCCGGAAGCCCCGGGTCAACAAACAGCAGGGATCTAGACAGCCAGAAGCCCCTGGACAATAAGCAGCAAGGATCTAGACAGCCGGTAGCCCCGGGTCAACAAGCAGCAGGGATCTAGACAGCCGGAAGGCCCGGGACAACAAGCAGCAGGGATCTAGACAGTCGGAAGCCCCGGGACAACAAGCAGCAGGGATCTAGACAGTCGGAAGCCCCGGGTCAACAAGCAGCAGGGATCTAGACAGCCGGAAGCCCCGGGTCAACAAGCAGCAGGGATCTAGACAGCCGGTAGCCCCGGGACAACAAGCAGCAGGGATCTAGACAGCCGGAAGCCCCGGGTCAACAAGCAGCAGGGATCTAGACAGCCGGAAGCCCCGGGTCAACAAGCAGCAGGGATCTAGACAGCCGGAAGGCCCGGGTCAACAAGCAGCAGGGATCTAGACAGCCGGAAGCCCCGGGTCAACAAGCAGCAGGGATCTAGACAGCCGGAAGCCCCGGGTCAACAAGCAGCAGGGATCTAGACAGCCGGAAGGCCCGGGTCAACAAGCAGCAGGGATCTAGACAGCCGGAAGCCCCGGGACAACAAGCAGCAGGGATCTAGATAGCCGGAAGCCCCGGGTCAACAAGCAGCAGGGATCTAGACAGCCGGAAGGCCCGGGTCAACAAGCAGCAGGGATCTAGACAGCCGGTAGCCCCGGGACAACAAGCAGCAGGGATCTAGATAGCCGGAAGCCCCTGGAAAATAAGCAGCAGGGATCTAGACAGCCGGAAGCCCCGGGTCAACAAGCAGCAGGGATCTAGACAGCCGGAAGGCCCGGGTCAACAAGCAGCAGGGATCTAGACAGCCGGTAGCCCCGGGTCAACAAGCAGCAGGGATCTAGACAGCCGGTAGCCCCGGGTCAACAAGCAGGAGGGATCTAGACAGCCGGAAGCCCCGGGACAACAAACAGGAGGGATCTAGACAGCCGGAAGCCCCGGGACAACAAGCAGCAGGGATCTAGACAGCCGGTAGCCCCGGGTCAACAAGCAGCAGGGATCTAGACAGCCGGTAGCCCCGGGTCAACAAGCAGCAGGGATCTAGACAGCCGGTAGCCCCGGGTCAACAAGCAGGAGGGATCTAGACAGCCGGAAGCCCCGGGACAACAAACAGGAGGGATCTAGACAGCCGGAAGCCCCGGGACAACAAGCAGCAGGGATCTAGACAGCCGGAAGCCCCGGGACAATCCGCAGTCCCAGCCATAAGTGTAATAAACTAAGAGCAGCTCTAGATGCACGACATGTTGGCTGAAAGCACACTACATGACCAACAGTATGTGGTCACCTGCTCATCAAACATCTCATTCTAAAATCATGGTCATTAATATGGAGTTGGTCCCCCCCCTTTTTGCTGCTATAACAGCCTCCACTCTTCTGGGAAGTCTTTCCACTAGATGTTGGAACATTTCTGCAGGGACGTGCTTATAGAGACCCCTCCTCCCGTTTGTCTTGGACAGAGAGTTATAGTAGTTAGTGACGTTGTTCCTTTATGTCTCTCCTCCTGCAGGTATAGAGACCCCTCCTCCCGTTTGTCCTGGACAGAGAGTTATAGTAGTTAGTGACGTTGTTCCTTTATGTCTCTCCTCCTGCAGGTATAGAGACCCCTCCTCCCGTTTGTCCTGGACAGAGAGTTCCTTCCTGGCCTCCATAATGTCACAGAACCAATCAGAACAGAGCTCTGACATCCTCAGTCAGGATGTGTTCAACCAGCTGCTGGAGATGCTGGACCAGTGAGTCCACAACACAACATAACACAACACAACACACACCGCACCACACAGTTCTAAACCTAGTTAAATCAGTATTGGTCTGTTTTTCAGGTCTGCATTCCACTCGTCGCAGCCCATAGAGCTGAACTTCTCAGACAGCCCAGCAGACGGAGACGGACCAGCAGGAAACACCATCCAGATCAGCATGGACTGCATCAGCATGCACGAGGGACAGGAACCACTGTCTGTAAGTACATGTAACATTAAAGCACCCACATACTGTACAATATTCAGATCTGCATGGACTCTACTATCTGACCAGCCTCTACCTGTGAGTACTGTACTGGGACATGGCTAAATAGGTACAGTACATTATAATATTACAATACTATAGATAGCCTACTGGGAAATGTCACAAATGTCAAATACTAATTATTTATTTATATTCTCACAAGAACACACCTGGCGGTGTAGATGGTAATAGACCGAACTGGGGGGGGTAAGTCTCACAAGAACACACCTGGGGCGGTGTAGAGGGTAATAGACTGAACTGGGGGGGTAAGTCTCACAAGAACACACCTGGCGGTGTAGAGGGCAATAGACCGAACTGGGGGGGGGGTAAGTCTCACAAGAACACACCTGGCGGTGTAGAGGGCAATAGACCGAACTGGGGGGTAAGTCTCACAAGAACACACCTGGCGGTGTAGAGGGCAATAGACCGAACTGGGGGGGTAAGTCTCACAAGAACACACCTGGCGGTGTAGAGGGCAATAGACCGAACTGGGGGGGGGGGTAAGTCTCACAAGAACACACCTGGCGGTGTAGAGGGCAATAGACCGAACTGGGGGGTAAGTCTCACAAAAACACACCTGGCGGTGTAGAGGGCAATAGACCGAACTGGGGGGGTAAGTCTCACAAAAACACACCTGGCGGTGTAGAGGGCAACAATGGAATTAGTAAATAGAATAGCAAGACCTTTTAGAGGCGGGTCTAGCACCAAACCCAGAGTTCTGATTATGCTCGGGATTGCTGGAGCGTTTGGTTATTTAAATTGTAGATCAGAATGTCAGTACATTAGGAGGCCAATGACAGACAGTCATCGATGCAGTTTGAAGATGGGAACAGCATGAATTCATGCAGCATTCAAGATGTCTACCTTTTGTAATGCAAGTGCATGAATAAGCTATTTTTTTCTCTCTCTGATATTTTGTAGATTCCATTTCTATGAATGGTAGGGAATAATATCTCCACCGAATCATCAGTTTTCATCTGAAGTGAAACCCACTCCTACCTCTATTGTACACCATACAGTCCCTGTTGTACCATACACCGTGCAGTCCCTGTTGTACCGTACACCGTGCAGTCCCTGTTGTACCGTACACCGTGAAGTCACTAACGTACTGTACCGACCAGCTCAAATCGGTTTTATGTAAAAAAAAAATTGAAATCGCTTTATTTTTTAAATATTTTTTTTTACATTGGATGCCATTGGACTCAGAGCTACAAAATGTTATATCATACACTGCATTTGAGGAACAATGGGGGAAATTATTTTGCTTTGAACGTTGATCAACTTGTAAACTCACTTTTGAGAAAATGGCATTTTGAATATTTTGGTTCCACTACTGAAAAACCCTTCTTTGTCTTCACCCAATCAGCATCGCTCTTATTAAAGCCTTAGCCCCACCCATCTCTTTAAGGGTTGATCCGAGCGGTCTGTACTAACAACAGCAGTCATCCGAGCGGTCTGTACTAACAACAGCAGTCAGGCACCCCTGTAAACACCTTTTTATTATACACAGATTCTAAATAGCTGTTGATAACAAATGTGTATGTGGTGGTTGTGACCCAGAGACTCATTTTGTTTTGGGACTGCTCTCATGTCAGAAGATTTTGGATTGATTTTATTTGAAATGAAACTACTATTAATGTCAATTTGGAAGACTCTGATATTATGTTTTATATTGACCCAAATGATATGGACCCTGATTTAAACTTTCATTGTTAATTAGTTTATTTTTCATGGCAGATTCTTTATCCATAAATTGAAGTGGGCGGAGAACAAACTCCTCTTCACATTTGTTTAAGATTATTTCAATTTTAATCAGTAAGTGTTTTTGACAAATTGAAAATGTATCTCGATATGTAATATCCCTGTGTGTTTTTCAGTTTTTGTATTTGTTTCTTTTATAATTATATTTAAAAATAAGTAGTAGTCAAGCTAACTTGCTAACTAGCTAGCTAGCTACTTCCAGACACAAATGAGAGAACAGCTCACTGAACATTACTCTCCCTAGCAGAGCTGGTTAGGCTGTTATGTTATCCAGAGCGTTGGTGACTGCATCTGTGCTGTCAGATTGTCCGTTGGTAAATTCAGAGCGTTTCGCTCTCGACGCGTTCAGCGCACTGGACTACTCTGGTCGACGAGCAGGGTTAATTCGAACGTTCTGACGTCACAACAGTCAATCATCCAAGCTAACTGGCTAGCTACTTTCAGACACAAATGAGGGAACACCCCACTCTGACCATTTTACTCGCCCTAGGAGAGCTGGTTAGGCTGTTTTCATGTTATCCAGAGCGTTGGTGACAATTTAATTAGCTTTTTTTTGCCGACGTTTACTGACACCGGCCATATTCAACGAGTGTTGAGCGTTCGTAAATTCATCAGTTATTCTGCTCTCTGGTACACTCAGACAAGAGTGCTCTGAAATCGGAGTAGATGGCCAAACTGAATTTACGAACGCACCCGAAATGGTTATTTGCATGGTGGAGTCTTTTGTTAAGACATGTAGCTAGCTAACTAGCTAAACAATGAACCATAATCACAACTCATGACGTTACTACCCTGTATGAATCTGCAGGTAGCTAACCAACCGTGTTCAATGTTAGCTAGCTAACATTAGGCTATAACTAGCCAAGCACATGGCTCTGAGATACGAAAGAATAAGATCATACACGTAACGTTAGCTAGTGAACCAGCCATCTGTTAGCTAGCTAACAGTCCACTTTAACTTGAAATTAAACCACTTTCTTACCCGTATACATCATAGGTGGACGAGGTATCCTGTCACGGATACCATGGTTGCCCTTAGTTTGAAGATGTAATCCGGAGACAGGTGTTTTCTACATCTCTTTAGCTATCCTACTCTAATTCCACTGATTTCAAAACTCGGCAGAAAGTGGAGAGCAACACTGATGCAGTTCTACTACACAATATTTTATTTTTTAAGAAGCCGCGTTCGACAGGATTACCTCGACATACTAACCAACTCAAATAGACAGAAGCGTGCTATGTGGCAGACCCATCCGAACTCATCTCTCCGCATATCCAGCCCACTCATTATCTCAGCCAATCATGGCTGGCGGGAAGGTTGCTGACTTTTTCGGTAGCTAAACCAACTAGGCTCGTAATTTAGAAATGTTATTCGTATTTACAGATGGCATACAAGTTTGTTATTAAGCCACATGAAAGTGCACATGTTCCAGAATGCATTTCTGCCCCCCCCAAAAAAACACATCTTGATTTAAAAATACGTTTTTA
>NC_092100.1:3433038-3505538 GCF_045679555.1 Salvelinus alpinus | reverse complement strand
GGACGAAGACTGACAGGTCTCTGCAAGAGACGGGACGAAGACTGACAGGTCTCTGCAAGAGACGGGACGAAGACTGACAGGTCTCTGCAAGAGACGGGACGAAGACTGACAGGTCTCTGCAAGAGACGGGACGAAGACTGACAGGTCTTTGCAAGAGACGGGACGAAGACTGACAGGTCTCTGCAAGAGACGGGACGAAGACTGACAGGTCTCTGCAAGAGACGGGACGAAGACTGACAGGTCTCTGCAAGAGACGGGACGAAGACTGACAGGTCTCTGCAAGAGACGGGACGAAGACTGACAGGTCTCTGCAAGAGACGGGACGAAGACTGACAGGTCTCTGCTAGAGACGGGACGAAGACTGACAGGTCTCTGCTAGAGACGGGACGAAGACTGACAGGTCTCTGCAAGAGACGGGACGAGGACTGACAGGTCTCTGCAAGAGACGGGACGAAGACTGACAGGTCTCTGCAAGAGACGGGACGAAGACTGACAGGTCTCTGCAAGAGACGGAACGAAGACTGACAGGTCTCTGCTAGAGACGGGACGAGGACTGAGAGGTCTCTGCTAGAGACGGGACGAAGACTGACAGGTCTCTGCAAGAGACGGGACGAAGACTGACAGGTCTCTGCAAGAGACGGAACGAAGACTGACAGGTCTCTGCTAGAGACGGGACGAGGACTGAGAGGTCTCTGCAAGAGACGGGACGAAGACTGAGCAGGATGGTGATTCACAGCAGAGTAGATCTGTCAACATGCAGAGGAGTGGCTCTCATTGTGTGTTTGGAATCACCCGTCTATCCTCAGCACACCTCTCATGCGTTACATAGCCATGTTTTCTTTTGAATTCTTGGATCAACATATTGCTGTAACAATTTTCCTATAATAAGAATACAACTATTGGAATTTCAAGTTAACTATTAAAACTAATAATTGTCCCTTTTTTCAAGGTACGCCTGATTCTTTGGCCTTCTGTTTTCACGTCAAATCAAATCAAATGTATTTATAAAGCCCTTCTTACATCAGCTGATATCTCAAAGTGCTGTACAGAAACCCAGCCTAAAACCCCACACAGCAAGCAATGCAGGTGTAGAAGCACGGTGGCTAGGAGAAACTCCCTAGAAAGGCTGGAACCTAGGAAGAAACCTAGAGAGGAACCAGGCTCTGAGGGGTGGCCAGTCCTCTTCTGGCTGTGCATGGAATGTTTTTGTTATCACATGAATGGAAGGGGAACAAGGTGATGTAACAGTCCAAGCTAGAGAATAGTTCCACTTCCTGCCGGACTCATTCCCAAAGCAGGACTCTCTCATGAACTCTACCATTCATCTCAGTTAATTACACATGAATACCGTTCGCTGCCCTGGCATTTCAACTGATGTTGTGTCTTAGTGCGAATTCTCATTGTTCTGCTATGATCTCTTTTGAAAGGCTCTTTTCACTCACGTAACCCCGGTTTTCTGATATTATGAGTGAGATATCTCACACGTGGGAGATTCGCTAGAGTCACCTACTCTCGGAAGAACCTATAGTTGACCAGGGCCAAAGATAAGGTTAGGTACATTAACCTGAAAACCGTGTCACCTCTTCCACCTCCAAACAGCGTGGTCACAGTCTTTTGGGATGGGGTCTCCCAGGGCCCTCTGGGTCGTCGCTTCTACCAGGCAGCAGCAAGTCAGCCCCTTGATAGATGCAGTAAGCGTACTCTCTCGGGACAGAGCAGCCAGCGCCATGACGTAAGACATCAGGAAATACTGGACAAGAAAGGAAACTATTGCAGCTCCGTGTGTTAAGGGTCAGCGTGGGGTCGGCCCGTCAGGAAGTCCAGGATCCAGTTGCAGAGGGAGGTGTTCAGACCCAGAGTCCTAAGCTTGGTGATGAGCTTTAAGGGGATAATGGTGTTGAACACTGAGCTGTAGTCAATGAACAGTATTCTGACATAGGTATTCCTCTTATCCAGGTGAGAAAGGGCAGTGTGGAGAGCAATCGAGATTGCGTCATCTATGGATCTGTTGGGGCGGTATGTAAATTGGAGTGGGTCTAGTGTCTGGGATGGTGGAGTTGATGTGAGCCATAACCAGCCTCTCAAAGCACTTCATGATTACAGATGTGAGTGCTACAGGGTGGTAATCATTGTGACATGAAGCCTTAGAGTTCTTAGGAACAGAAATGATTGGTTGTCAGCGTAAAACGTGTGGGGATTACAGACTGGAACAAGGAGACGTTGAAAATTACCGGGAATATGCCTGCCTTCTTTTCTGCACATGTTCACCGCCTTTGGACTCTGGACAGTCCGACGGACAAATCTAGGTTTGGCGGATGCCAGGAAAACGCTACCTGCCCCAATGCATAGTACCAACTGTAAAGTTTGGTGGAGGATAAATAATGGTCTGGGGCTGTTTTTCATGATTCGGGCCCCTTAGTTCCAGTGAAGGGAAATCTTAACGCTACAGCATACAATAACATTCCAAACGATTTTGTGCTTCCAACTTTGTGGCAACAGTTTGGGGAAGGACCTTTCCTGTTTCAGCATGACAATGCCCCTGTGCACGAAATGAGGTCCATACAGAAATGGTTTGTTGAGATCGGTGTGGAAGAACTTGACTGGCCTGCACAGAGCCCTGACTTCGACCCCATCGAACACCTTTGGGATGAACTGGAACGCCGACTGCGAGCCAGGCCTTATCGGCCAACATCAGTGCCCGACATCACTAATGCTCGTGGCTGAATGGAAGCAAGTCCCTGCAGCAATGTTCCAACATCTAGTGGAAAGACTTCCCAGAAGACTGGAGGCTATTATAGCAGCAAAGGGGGGGACCAACTCCATATTAATGCCCATGATTTTTGAATTTTTTTAAATTTTATTTTTTATTTTACCGTTATTTTACCAGGTAAGTTGACTGAGAACACGTTCTCATTTGCAGCAACGACCTGGGGAATAGTTACAGGGGAGAGGAGGGGGGATGAATGAGCCAATTGTACACTGAGATGTTCAACAAGCAGATGTCCACATACTTTTGATCATGTTGTATCTATCTCTCTCCATCTCTCTCTCTCTCTTTGAAAATTGATCTGCGGGCCTTCATCCCTGCATTAGAGCGCGAGAAGGTAAGGGGCACTAAGAAAGCCCCTATTGCCCCCATCTGTGAGAAACTGCCTTCTTGAACCAGATCTCATTTTGGTGGTCTCTGGTACATTCCAAAGCCTTGATTCCATTAGAAATACACAACGTAATGATTGACTAGTTTATCGAGATTACCTCCCAGAATGGACACATTTGATGCGGTATTGTGTGTAGAAAGATATGACTTTACAATTTAAATAACTGAACATATCGTCCAGGCCTATATGTTCAGGACTATTTTTTAGTTTTTAAGTTAAAAAGAAAACATGAAACCTTTTTTAACATTTATCCTGTTTTCTCATGAGATTACAGCAAGATATGAATTGCCACAGTTTTTTTTCTTCTTCAAATTATATAGTTTATTAAAACATAAAAATTAAGTAAATAGTCCACATTGTCGTGAAAAATAAATGAAAACTTTTGAGAATTTTTGGATGTAGTTACCAGGATGTAGTTACCAGGATGTAGTTACCAGGATGTAGTTACCAGGATGTAGTTACCAGGATGTAGTTACCTGGATGTAGTTACCAGGATGTAGTTACCAGGATGTAGTTACCTGGATGTAGTTACCAGGATGTAGTTACCTGGATGTAGTTACCTGGATGTAGTTACCAGGATGTAGTTACCTGGATGTAGTTACCTGGATGTAGTTACCAGGATGTAGTTACCAGGATGTAGTTACCTGGATGTAGTTACCTGGATGTAGTTACCTGGATGTAGTTACCAGGATGTAGTTACCAGGATGTAGTTACCTGGATGTAGTTACCAGGATGTAGTTACCTGGATGTAGTTACCAGGATGTAGTTACCTGGATGTAGTTACCAGGATGTAGTTACCAGGATGTAGTTACCTGGATGTAGTTACCAGGATGTAGTTACCAGGATGTAGTTACCAGGATGTAGTTACCTGGATGTAGTTACCCTTTCATTCAAGTGCTCGCCTAGCAGTCGGCTGTTGTTTAGCAGAGTTTTTGTTGTCAGGTGATGGTAGAGTTTGCAAAACAAATACCCACTGGATCGATGAAAATAATCATGCTATCATTCTGCCAGGTCAGGATAGGCTACTTTTTGTACAGTAGTTCACATTTTAATTGAGAAGGTTTTTGGGAAAGCCTTCCATCTACCAGAAGCCTGTTTTCGTTAGCATCCTCGCTAACAGGTGCACTGCACATATACAGACAGGGACTTTCTTGTTGCCTCTTCAGAAAGTTGCAGAAAATACGAATCACTGATATATTCTTTTCATGTCTTATGACAAACATGAGCAAAGTAATACATTTTCAATACCTTTAGTTGATTCCCTAATAAGGTAAAAAAAAAAAAAAAAAGTATATTGTTGAATTCCGTTTTAATTCCTGGATTCTGTGAGGGCCCTAATTATCATATGTGACCAACCACCTTGATTCCGGTCCTATGTAGCAAAATTAGAAATAGTATTTTTTATTTTTTACATTGAATAAAAGTAGAGACTCAGAGCTAGAAAATGACACTACAGTTGAGGAACAATAATTCTGCTTTGAAAGTTGATAAACTTGTAACCCCACTTTTGAGAGAAAGGGTGCCGTGAATGTTTTGCTGCGCCTACTGGAGAGCTCTTCTTTGTTTACACCCATTCAGCGTCGTTCACACCCTCTCTTAAGCCTTAGCCCCACCCATCTCTGTAACGATCGTCTAATTCCTCCTCCTCGGATGAGGAAGAGGAGTAAGGGTCGGACCAAAATGCAGTGGTGAAGGTAGACATAATGATTTATTAAACGAAACCGAAAACACGAAGAACGCTAGAGAATTACAAAAACAATAAACGACGTAGACAGACCTGGACTTGAGAACTTACATATAACGAAGAACGCACGAACAGGAACAGACTACATACACGAACGACGAAACGAAACAGTCCCGTGTGGTAGACATATACGGACACAGGAGACAACCACCCACAAACAAACAGTGAGAACACCCTACCTTAATATGGTTCTCAATCAGAGGAAACGTCAAACACCTGCCTCTAATTGAGAACCATATCAGGCAACACATTAACCCCAACATAGAAACACAAAACATAGACTACCCACCCAGCTCACGTCCTGACCAACTAAACAAAGTTAAACAAAGGAAAAATAAGGTCAGGAACGTGACAATCTCCTTAAAAGATTCAAGTGTGTGTGTGTGTGTGTGTGGACCTGCTAAAAAGAGTACGGTAGTTTAGTAAACAACCAAAGATTAAGATTAAAAGTGGTGAAAGTAGTAGTAGTAAAAATATACTTAATCTTGTCCTATATCCTAATCTGACATTGGTACAGGTCATATTGCTCTTCACATACCGTCTCTGGTAAACGCACATTATATCAAATAAAATCGGTTTTATACAATAGCTGTCTGTGTTTCTCTTTTCGACTCCCTACCGTATTTTGCCATCATACTCTGCTTCCACCGGTCATTCTGCTGATTTCGAGACTCGGTCATCTTTTTCCGTGACAACAACACCGTTGATTTCCGTTTCTTCTTCGTTTGTCATCAGAAAACTCTACAATGTTTGGTTCAAATAAAAATGTTTTTACCTAAATCAGGGATTCCCTCATCGTCTGATTCATTTTCAGAGTTGGAGAGAGTTAGCGGTGGCACGATCGTCCTCCAGAAAGTTGTCCATCACACACTTTTTCACAATGATCTTTGTCAATAGCGCCTGTTAAATTCAGTTGTGAGCCGGAGCAACACTTTTTTTTGCAGTTATATCTTTTTTTGCAGTTATATCAGTGATATCTTTCAAAAAATGACTATCTACACTGAGCAGCACATATTATAGACAGAAGTGTGGTACGTGGCAGACCAATCCAAACGTCTCTCTCTGCATGTCCAGCCCATCCATTATAATAGCCAATCATGGCTAGCGGGAAAGGTTTTTGACTTTTTCCGTGGCTAAACCAACCGGGCTTAATTTAACATTTTTTATTTATTTATATTTACAGATGGCAACAAGTTTATTATTAATGAAAGTTCCAGAAGACATCTCTTACCAAAAACACTTTTTGATAACAAAAATGTAAAATGATTAAGTTCAAATGCCTCTCCTGTGAAGTAGTGACGTGTGACATACGGCTAGTTTCCAGGAAGTGGTCACCGTATTTGGACCAGAATGACGCTGTCCCACTACCTATTGTTCCTGCAGTGATGGACCAGAATGACGCTGTCCCACTACCTATTGTTCCTGCAGTGATGGACCAGAATGACGCTGTCCCACTACCTATTGTTCCTGCAGTGATGGACCAGAATGACGCTGTCCCACTACCTATTGTTCCTGCAGTGATGGACCAGAATGACGCTGTCCCACTGCCTATTGTTCCTGCAGTGATGGACCAGAATGACGCTGTCCCACTGCCTATTGTTCCTGCAGTGATGGACCAGAATGACGCTGTCCCACTGCCTATTGTTCCTGCAGTGATGGACCAGAATGACGCTGTCCCACTACCTATTGTTCCTGCAGTGATGGACCAGAATGACGCTGTCCCACTGCCTATTGTTCCTGCAGTGATGGACCAGAATGACGCTGTCCCACTGCCTATTGTTCCTGCAGTGATGGACCAGAATGACGCTGTCCCACTGCCTATTGTTCCTGCAGTGATGGACCAGAATGACGCTGTCCCACTGCCTATTGTTCCTGCAGTGATGGACCAGAATGACGCTGTCCCACTACCTATTGTTCCTGCAGTGATGGACCAGAATGACGCTGTCCCACTACCTATTGTTCCTGCAGTGATGGACCAGAATGACGCTGTCCCACTGCCTATTGTTCCTGCAGTGATGGACCAGAATGACGCTGTCCCACTGCCTATTGTTCCTGCAGTGATGGACCAGAATGACGCTGTCCCACTGCCTATTGTTCCTGCAGTGATGGACCAGAATGACGCTGTCCCACTGCCTATTGTTCCTGCAGTGATGGACCAGAATGACGCTGTCCCACTGCCTATTGTTCCTGCAGTGATGGACCAGAATGACGCTGTCCCACTACCTATTGTTCCTGCAGTGATGGACCAGAATGATGCTGTCCCACTACCTATTGTTCCTGCAGTGATGGACCAGAATGACGCTGTCCCACTACCTATTGTTCCTGCAGTGATGGACCAGAATGACGCTGTCCCACTACCTATTGTTCCTGCAGTGATGGACCAGAATGACGCTGTCCCACTACCTATTGTTCCTGCAGTGATGGACCAGAATGACGCTGTCCCACTGCCTATTGTTCCTGCAGTGATGGACCAGAATGACGCTGTCCCACTACCTATTGTTCCTGCAGTGATGGACCAGAATGACGCTGTCCCACTACCTATTGTTCCTGCAGTGATGGACCAGAATGACGCTGTCCCACTACCTATTGTTCCTGCAGTGATGATTCACAATCTTCCTCAAATGTTTTCAAAATTTATCTGCAGATAATTTCCTAAAAGCCTAGTTTATACAAATTTAGGGAGCCAAATGAAAGGCTCTGTCACCGATACGATTTGGTAGGCTACACTGACTTACAAGACGACAGTCAGTCTTTTTGGTGTCACTGTCTGGCATGTCCCGACATACTAGGGAAGGAAACCTAGGAAATGTTGGTTGACTAGGATGTTGAACACAGACAGCGTTTAGATGTTGGTTGACTAGGATGTTGAACACAGACAGTGTTTAGATGTTGGTTGACTAGGATGTTGAACACAGACAGTGTTTAAATGTTGGTTGACTAGGATGTTGAACACAGACAGCGTTTAAATGTTGGTTGACTAGGATGTTGAACACAGACAGTGTTTAAATGTTGGTTGACTAGGATGTTGAACACAGACAGCGTTTAGATGTTGGTTGACTAGGATGTTGAACACAGACAGTGTTTAGATGTTGGTTGACTAGGATGTTGAACACAGACAGTGTTTAAATGTTGGTTGACTAGGATGTTGAACACAGACAGCGTTTAAATGTTGGTTGACTAGGATGTTGAACACAGACAGCGTAAGACTTTGCCGTAATCTTGAATGCAACTCATAGGAAAGAACAACAGTACATTGATTTTAGCAGCTATGTTTACCATATATTCAGGTGGCCCATAACTGTTAAATTGTTGCCGTTGCTGCAAAAAATATGATGCACATTTCTAGGGAAACACTGGCGTCCATCTGATTTTTGATTTCCCTAATTATCAACAGATTAATTTCCAGTAATAAATGAATTTCCTGTATCAAGTAACGCAGTCCGCCCACTGCTAAAATGAGTAAGAAAACCGATTCTATGTAGTTGACTGAGCGTGACACCGACCCAATGCTAATAGCAGGTGACTGGGCAGAGGTGTTTGCGGTGTGTAGAAGGATAGTCTCTCTCCACCGCCTGTTGTCTGTCTGGTCTGGTCTGTGTGGGAGGAAGCTCTCTCCCCTCTGCACCGTGCAGCACTCTGACACCCTAACACATGATACTGAACTAATCTAGCAGACTTAAAGGAAAAAAAAGGGCTCTTAAAGGGACAAAACGAAGTAAGAGCCTCTTTTTGTCTTGAGTCTCAGAAGGAGAGGAGTGTTATGACTGATTTTATATTGGGAGCTGTAGAGTAAGGCCTTCTTTTTCATAAGTACTCTGTAGCCTATAGCTAACTCATTTAGCCTGTGGCTAACTCATTTAGCCTGTGGCTAACTCATTTAGCCTGTGGCTAACTCATTTAGCCTGTGGCTAACTCATTTAGCCTGTGGCTAACTCTCTGTTGTAAACAAACTGCTGTTTAGGTGTTGGATTTCATGCCTCGTTTACTTACTACAGTTTAGAAGTAACTCGAGTCTTAATCACTGATCTCCATCCTGTTGCCAAATAGTCAAGTGGGACACTTTAAAAAAAAATATATATATATATATATATTGTATTTGATCAATTCTAATTTCTAAACGTTACTCCAATAACATATTTTGTCCTGCTGATAATAGTGTATTATAAAACATCCCCTTGAAGGCCGGTCCTCTTTCAGGGAGTCAACCACCCTTCACTGTGGCTCTGTGCTGTAATTTGTGAGGGTCAGGTTTAGGGCTCTACTCCCTTTTGTGTTGCTGTGTCACCTGAGGCAACACTTTAACCGTGTCACCTTATCCTTTCATTGACTAGGAGGGCTAATGTTAAAAGTCAATAGTTAGACTCGTGCCCATTCTTCACGTTTTTAGGACTGGTTACAGAGATGATGTGTATATTGGCTAACCAGACTCACCTCGGCGCGTGTGTGACTTGTAAAGTTACCTTTTGGCTTTTTAAAAGGCCCTCTCTTTCATTTTTGAACAAAACAACAGACCACAACATGGTTTGCTATGAGGGGTGTGGCTGGAGAAATGGAACCACTTTCAAATTCGTATGATGCAAGGATTGACAGTCAGGCGCTATGCAGGACAGGTGCCGTTACAGTTGATGAGAGCAGAGTGATATTTCACTCAGTCAACATGAGTATCACTGCACTATAGACTAATCATGTTTGTTTGGGAACTTTTCACTGATTGCCATTTGTTATTTTGTATTTTATTTTGTGTCGTTTCTCTTTGGTTATTTGAGCTGTTCTTGCCATAATATGGACTTGGTCTTTTAACAAATAGGGCTATCTTCTGTATACCACCCCTACCTTGTCACAACACAACTGATTGGCAAATAGTAAAAATAAAGAAAAACCCTGGAATGAGTAGGTGTGTCCAAACGTGTGTGTGTGTAAACTCAGTAAAAAAAGAAACATCCCTTTTTCAGGACCCTGTCTTTCAAAGATAATTCGTAAAAATTCAAATAACTTCACAGATCTTCATTGTAAAGGGTTTTAACACTGTTTCCCATGCTTGTTCAATGAACCGTAAACAGTGAACATGCACCTGTGGAACGGTCGTTAAGACACTAACAGCTTACAGACGGTAGGCAATTAAGGTCACAGTTATGAAAACTTAGGACACTAAAGAGGCCTTTCTACTGACTCTGGAAAAATACCAAAAGAAAGATGCCCAGGGTCCCTGCTCATCTGTGTGAACGTGCCTTAGGCATGCTGCAAGGATGCATGAGGACTGCAGATGTGACCAGGGCGATAAATGTCGCCTAAGACAGCGCTACAGGGAGACAGGACGGACAGCTGATCGTCCTCGCAGTGGCAGACCACGTGTAACAACACCTGCACAGGATTGGTACATCCAAACATCACACCTGCGGGACAGGTACAGGATGACAACAACAACTGCCTGAGTTACACCAGGAACGCACAATCCCCCCATCAGTGCTCAGACTGTCCGCAATAGGCTGAGAGAGGCTGGACTGAGGGCTTATAGGCCTGTTGTAAGGCAGGTCCTCACCAGACATCACCGGTAACAATGTCTCCTATGGGCACTAACCCACCGTCGCTGGACCAGACAGGACTGGCAATAAGTGCTCTTCACTGACGAGTTGCAGTTTTGTCTCACCAGGGGGTGATGATCGGATTCGCGTTTATCGTCAAAGGAATGAGCGTTACACCGAGGTTTTCAGAACCATAGAGTTCCCTAACCTCTCTTCAACGTTTTGCCAATGTTGTCTTAACATAATTCAAGTTGGTTCAACTAATTACCAGCTTCGAAAGAGGTCAGGGCTTGAATGAGATGAGGTCACCGTACTGCGGCAGGGAGACGAAGGCCATAACATCAGAATGGGGGCCATTTTGGTTTAACGTGTCCCTCTGCTCTACAGCCAGTGCTGGCTGACTTGTAAGTCTGCAGCCCAAGGAGCCTGGGCTGGAACGCAAGATTCTTGGGTATTGGCCAGCTGGGCTGTATCTACTAGACATTCTATTGGCTTGGCTCGGTTCTAATATTTGTGCCATGGGATATCGTAAAAGTCTACATTTCACTCACCGGCGGACTAGTTTGTCATAGCCTATCACTTCTCAGACTGGGTTATCTTAATTTCCATCCCTGACTGGGTGTATAGTGGTCAGGGAGTCCTGGTAGGTCTGTGGCCCCTGGACATGGGGTCTGGGCTGGCTGGGTGTCGCTACTGATTGTAGACAATCAGCGATAGATGACTCAAGGGCACAGAGTAGTAAGGGTTCTGCTCTGTTTAGTGACAGCTTTGAAAGAGTTTAACTTGGGGCCAGAGGGCAAGAGTTTCCCCTTCTTGTCCTGCAGGAATAGAATTTACCCCACCTCCACCCCACTTACCCTGCACTGTCATCAACCACCTTTCCTATAATACCTCCAGCCACTCAGGTTGCAGTGCTGTCTGCAATGTAGCCTAGCGCTTGCTAATGTTAACATGTAGCTAACTACAGATCTGATTACATACGAGCGTAATGGTACATTATTTATTTTTTTGCCTATGTCAAAAGCTATGAAAGGTACTAATCATTTTTGAAATATTTTTTAAAATATTTTATTTAAGTAGGCAAGTCAGTTAAGAACAAATTCTTATTTACAATGACGGCCTACCAAAAGGCCTCCTGCGGGGACGGGGCCTGGGATATACATTTAAAAAAAATAGATATATATATATAGGACAAAACACACAACACTACATAGAGAGGGACCTAAGACAACACTACATAGAGAGGGACCTAAGACAACACGACATAAAGAGGGACCTAAGACAACACTACATAGAGGGACCTAAGACAACACTACATAAAGAGGGACCTAAGACAACACTACATAGAGAGACCTAAGACAACACTACATAAAGAGAGACCTAAGACAACACTACATAGAGAGAGACCTAAGACAACACTACATAAAGACACTCCACAACACTACATAGAGAGAGACCTAAGACAACACTACATAAAGACACTCCACAACACTACATAGAGAGAGACCTAAGACAACACTACATAGAGAGAGACCTAAGACAACACTACATAAAGAGAGACCTAAGACAACACTACATAAAGAGAGACCTAAGACAACACTACATAGAGGGACCTAAGACAACACTACATAAAGAGGGACCTAAGACAACACTACATAAAGAGGGACCTAAGACAACACTACATAAAGAGAGACCTAAGACAACACTACATAAAGAGGGACCTAAGACAACACTACATAAAGAGGGACCTAAGACAACACTACATAAAGAGAGACCTAAGACAACACTACATAAAGAGAGACCTAAGACAACACTACATAGAGAGAGATGTAATAAGACAGACAGTAATGTAGGGGTATCTCTTCATGGGGGTCATGTAATAAGACAGACAGTAATGTAGTGGTATCTCTTCATGGGGGTCATGTAATGTAGTGGTATCTCTTCATGGGGGTCATGTAATAAGACAGACAGTAATGTGGTGGTATCTCTTCATGGGGGTCATGTAATAAGACAGACAGTAATGTAGTGGTATCTCTTCATGGGGGTCATGTAATAAGACAGACAGTAATGTAGTGGTATCTCTTCATGGGGGTCATGTAATAAGACAGACAGTAATGTAGTGGATAATGTTATAATATAGCATTTCTGTGTATTTAGCCTATTCAATGTGCTGTTCATTTCTTGGTTTTATATTATTGGTTGTTGTTTAGCCTCTACAGGCTACACTTCCAGCCAATACATCAGACGTGTTGTTTAGCCTCTACAGGCTACACTTCCAGCCAATACATCAGACGTGTTGTTTAGCCTCTACAGGCTACACTTCCAGCCAATACATCAGACGTGTTGTTTAGCCTCTACAGGCTACACTTCCAGCCAATACATCAGACGTGTTGTTTAGCCTCTACAGGCTACACTTCCAGCCAATACATCAGACGTGTTGTTTAGCCTCTACAGGCTACACTTCCAGCCAATACATCAGACGTGTTGTTTAGCCTCTACAGGCTACACTTCCAGCCAATACATCAGACGTGTTGTTTAGCCTCTACAGGCTACACTTCCAGCCAATACATCAGACGTGTTGTTTAGCCTCTACAGGCTACACTTCCAGCCAATACATCAGACGTGTTGTTTAGCCTCTACAGGCTACACTTCCAGCCAATACATCAGACGTGTTGTTTAGCCTCTACAGGCTACACTTCCAGCCAATACATCAGACGTGTTGTTTAGCCTCTACAGGCTACACTTCCAGCCAATACATCAGACGTGTTGTTTAGCCTCTACAGGCTACACTTCCAGCCAATACATCAGACGTGTTGTTTAGCCTCTACAGGCTACACTTCCAGCCAATACATCAGACGTCTTGTTTAGCCTCTACAGGCTACACTTCCAGCCAATACATCAGACGTGTTGTTTAGCCTCTACAGGCTACACTTCCAGCCAATACATCAGACGTGTTGTTTAGCCTCTACAGGCTACACTTCCAGGTGACCGACAGCAGGTCAGTTCACCATTCAGAGCCTTTAAGGACATTAGAACGTAATACTCCATGTGGATATTCAAAGCTATATGTGTTGACACATTGTCCTGTAGAACAGAGCAGTGAGTTGTCAGAAAGCAGGTGGTATTAACTCTACTGGTTGTATTGATGTTGACGATTTATAAGAAGGGAATTTACTGAGTGAACTGTATATGTTTGACACTGTGTATCGCTGCAGAGCGTCTTTAGGGAGAGACACAAGGAGAACCAGAGAGCTTCTCCGGGAGATGGGTGTGGACTTACCACCCCAGGTATTGGACAGGTACCTCCTCAGAGCCCTCCTCCTCCCTACCCCCCCACCCCTTGGTATATATCTCCCTCCCATAGATTCCTATAGAGACTCTCTGCTTGTCCTGTCCTGTTGTCATCCATAGTCCTCGTAGCCACTCGTTCATTCAGACTGAGAACAGGGACCAGAAGGTGTAGATTCATCCTGGAGTCAGTGGAGCACACAGCAGCAGCACTGCTTAACCTCAGCGCCAACATGTTGTATCTGGAGACGGGGACGCCCACGTCGTACAGCGAGGTAAGGCCCAGGGAGGAGGCTCCTACTGGGGCATCAGGGACCTCTAACATCCCCTTGGCTCCATGGAGGTTTGATGGTAGTGGGACAGATGCTGATGTCAGGCCTCAAACTGAAATACCTAATAGGATTGTTACTGCCGCTTTTATATTTTATATTTCACCCTGAAATTCACCCTGATTCACCATGAAATCAGTTTGATATGTTTTGGGCTCTGAGTTTATTGGCGGATTAGGGCTTAGTGGCGGTATAGAGCTTTCATTTAACAAAGAAATATGTTTTAGTAGTTAAAAACAATTAGTGGTCATTTTAAATCTGTCTGTGGCACTCGCAAACAAACAGAGAAAGATGTTTTGGCGGCAGATTCCTCTTTGTTTGCGTTTCGATTTAGTGGCGTTGTGTGTGTGTGTGTGTGTGTGTGTGTGTGTGTGTGTGTGTGTGTGTGTGTGTGTGTGTGTGTGTGTGTGTGTGTGTGTGTGTGTGTGTGTGTGTGTGTGTGTGTGTGTGTGTGTGTGTGTGTGTGTGTGTGTGTGTGTGCAGGGGAATGTAAACACCTGGAGTGTTTGTTGAATAGAGGAGAAGGTGCTATATGAAATGGCTGCTCTGCTCCGCTACCCTGTCCTGTTGAGATGTGGAATGGATAGTTCTAATTATAATAGTTCTAGTTATAATAGTTCTAATTATAATAGTTCTAGTTATAATAGTTCTAATTATAATAGTTCTAGTTATAATAGTTCTAGTTATAATAGTTCTAATTATAATAGTTCTAGTTATAATAGTTCTAGTTATAATAGTTCTAATTATAATAGTTCTAATTATAATAGTTCTAGTTATAATAGTTCTAGTTATAATAGTTCTAGTTATAATAGTTCTAATTATAATAGTTCTAGTTATAATAGTTCTAATTATAATAGTTCTAGTTATAATAGTTCTAGTTATAATAGTTCTAATTATAATAGTTCTAGTTATAATAGTTCTAGTTATAATAGTTCTAATTATAATAGTTCTAGTTATAATAGTTCTAGTTATAATAGTTCTAATTATAATAGTTCTAGTTATAATAGTTCTAAGTATAATAGTTCTAGTTATAATAGTTCTAGTTATAATAGTTCTAATTATAATAGTTCTAGTTATAATAGTTCTAGTTATAATAGTTCTAGTTATAATAGTTCTAGTTATAATAGTTCTATTTATAATAGTTCTAGTTATAATAGTTCTAGTTATAATAGTTCTAGTTATAATAGTTCTAAGTATAATAGTTCTAATTATAATAGTTCTAGTTATAATAGTTCTAGTTATAATAGTTCTAGTTATAATAGTTCTAATTATAATAGTTCTAGTTATAATAGTTCTAATTATAATAGTTCTAGTTATAATAGTTCTAGTTATAATAGTTCTAGTTATAATAGTTCTAATTATAATAGTTCTAGTTATAATAGTTCTAGTTATAATAGTTCTAGTTATAATAGTTCTAGTTATAATAGTTCTATTTATAATAGTTCTAGTTATAATAGTTCTAGTTATAATAGTTCTAGTTATAATAGTTCTAAGTATAATAGTTCTAATTATAATAGTTCTAGTTATAATAGTTCTAGTTATAATAGTTCTAGTTATAATAGTTCTAATTATAATAGTTCTAGTTATAATAGTTCTAATTATAATAGTTCTAGTTATAATAGTTCTTGTTACATCAGTGTTTTCACCTTCATCTGGCGAGACTGTGAATGTTCAGTAATTATGCCATGGATAGTATTGCTTTTCTGCGATTGTAGACTGATGTTGATTACCTGCTGAATTGTAAAAAACACAGAACAGAATCAGATATCATGTCTGATTTTATCTTCCCAAATGATCCTGTAACTTTGTGTGAATTGGTATTTTGTACAGGCCTAGTTCTGGCTTTGATAAAGATTATTCCTGTGATTCCGTTTCCAGACGGAAGATACAATGGTGGTCGACGGGTGGATCTGGAGACATGAGCTGTGATTTGATGAGCCTTGCGGAGCAAGTGCTATTGTCACGTTGTTTAGGAACAGGAAAATTTACATTTTATATGGAAACAATATAGCCTGAAATAATGTGCCATAGTTCAGGTGGTTGAATGAAATCAGGTACAGAATGTCAAATGTTTGTGAAATTATGAAGCTAGATTGATGCATTCTAAACGTATTTGGGGCTAGCCAAAACGGAGCCACTATAATTGACTGGAAACAGAAATGTGGAGGTTTTAAAGCTGTTTTTTTTGGCGGTTTGAATTACAGGTGTGACATAGGGAGTGAAATATGGGTCTCTTCTAAAATGACCATCTGGAAATGCATCAAAGATGATTCTTTTCGAGACAGAAGTGACACAGTAGAAAGTTGTGTTACTGTTGACAACAACAGATAATGGTGGCGACAACTAGTATATTTAGTAAGGCTTTTTGTTTATTTATGATCCTGTTCTATTTGTAGAGAATTTGTGTCAAATATCACTTTATTTTGAACAAGTAACGTTATTTCTGTAGTGGCAGGGATTTAGTAGTCCTGAATATAATTCTGGAATTCATAGTTTCTCATATTTGTATGCAAATTGTCATCTTGATATTTTTGTAATATGCTTTTTTTGGGGGGGGGGTGGACAGCTTAACACTTCGGAAACTGTGTTAATGTCACTAAACATAGAAAGAATCCTATTTTATTTGTTCCATTAGGTCATCTGTTAAGACTACAGTCTCCTGGTGTCAACCTGCTACTCCTCCACCCCTTCTAGGATGGCCGTTAAGAGCTAAACAGCTCTGGTTGGCTGTGCTCCTAAAACCCACCGCTCTTAGCGCTCAGGTGGGGAATCTGTCTACCTATTAACTGGACGGCTCAACTCTGCTGGTGTCAACACACACACAGTTACTCCTGAGTGGATGGCCGTAGATAGAGGGTTTCCCTGAGACATCTGAACCCCCTTCCTGTGGTTTTAACCTGGGGACAGGTAACCCAACGGTCCACAGGTTTGGTTTGTAATGCTCTCACAGTCACAGAGAAATCTAATTTTAAGTTTTTTTGTAAAGAGATTGAAATATACGTTTTGATTTTTAATTGAATGGTTTAAGAATGAACCATCATGCATATTCTGTTTTTAAACAGGTGATAAGTGGGGGACTTTTCTTGTGAAGTCATAAATGAAAAAACTAGTTGGTATCAGACGTGCGATCTCTGTAAGGATCACTGATGGTTTCTCAGATTTATAGGGGGCAGATTGCAGGTGTGGCAGGTCAACTCTTTTAAGTTTACTGAGCGGGGTTCTCTCTGTCCACCTATATCCCTTCTGGCTGTGTCCCAAAGGCCCCCGGTTACCTCCATAGTGCACTAAATCTGCCATTTAGGATGCAGTCTCTGGGTAAAGTATCAGGTTCCTCCCTCTTATCTTTCTAGGGAGCCTCCAGGCTCATCAGAACGGGGCGGGCCAGGCGCTGCTGTTTTAGTCCCCCGCTCGTAATGCCTCTAATGGTGTGTTGTTATAGATACAATCACCTGCTCTGCCCACCCCAGCAGGTATACAGTTCTGATTGAATGTTTGTGAACCCTACAGGTCTGGTCATTATTTTTGCTATAAAATATAAAAAATTAATAAAAAAAATCCTTATCTAAAACCCCAATTTGTAATAAAGACATTCCAAGTAAATGACAGAAAAATAAATATATATTTATATTGTTTATTGAACAAAAGTGGTTTATTTAACAGAAACTCAGATTTGATGTGTGCAAAAATATGTGAACTCCTTTAGTCAGTAGCTTGTGGCACCTCCGTTAGCAGCGATAACTTGGAGTAAACCTCTCCTATAGCCAGTAATCAGTCTCTGACATCTGTTTCTGACCACTCCTCCTTACAGAACTTAGCCAATTGAGTGAGGTTTTGAGGGGTGTCTGGCATGAACTTCCCGCTTCAGGTCCTGCCACAGCGTCTCGATTAGATTTAGGTCAGGACTTTGACCAATCCAAAACACAAATCTTCTTTCTCCTGAGCCATTCTTTGGTAGATTTGATTGAACGCTTTGGGCCGTTGTCTTGTTGGACGACCCATTTTCGACCCAGCTTTAGCTCCTTGACTGACGGCTTGACGTTCTGTTCCAGAATCTCCTGGTATACCTCAGAATCCATGGTTCCCTTAATGATGTGGAGTCGTCCAGGTCCAGAGAGGAGAAGCAGCCCCAGATCTTGACATTCCCACCACCATGCTGGATTGTTGGGATAAGGTGTTAGGCAGTGTTGGGTTTTCGTCAAACATAGCTGTGTTGATTGACCAAAAAAGTCCATTTTTAGCCTCATCGGTCCACAGAATGGACTTCCAGAAACCTTTTTTGGTTTGTCCAGGTGGTCTCCAACAAAGTTAAGACGGGTAGTTTGGTTCTTTTTTTTGACAGCGGAGGCTTCTTCCTAGCAACTCTCCCATGGAAGGCATTTTGGATTCAGTGTTCTTCTTATTGTTGAAGCATGCACAGTTACCCAAGATGCAGCAAGGGAGTTCTGCAAATCTCGAGCTGTTTGAGTTGGCTTTTACCTGGATGTGTTATTGTTCTTGAGGCTCTTGGGGATATTTTGGAAGAGCGTCCACTTCTAGGCCGAGTTGCTGTCCATGTTAAAGGCTCTCCATTTGTAAATGCTTTATCCTCACATTGGACTGATGAAGCTCAAACCTTTTTGAAATGATTTTCTAGCCTTCCTCAAACTGATGTGCTCTCACTACTCTCGTCCTGATGTCCTCTGAGATGTCCTTTCCTCTCGGTTATGGTGTGCTTTCCGTTCACCTGGATGGGTAAACACCAAACCAATCCAGGTTTCTTATCTCTCTTATCAAATCCTACCCAAACTCTTTCCTTAACCATCTCTCCGTTTGATTGGTTCATTTGGTACCCAGTTATTGACCCACCTGATTCTACTTACTTACTTGATTTAACCAATGCAACTTGCGGTTCACTTATTTCTACACTAATTTCCTTTTTAATGTTGTTTTTCCGCTACACGCATGATTTCATCTACACCAACGTATGGTATTGGTACATATAAGCCTTTTACGTCAGATCCAAAAGACTGGTTCTGATTTAAATGATTAGATTTAGATTTAAACCCTTCAGACTGACCCAGGGACCACCTCCGATCCATCAGACTGACCCAGGGACCACCTCCGATCCATCAGACTGACCCAGGGACCACCTCCGATCCATCAGACTGACCCAGGGACCACCTCCGATCCATCAGACTGACCCAGGGATCACCTCCACCCATCAGACTGACCCAGGGACCACCTCCGATCCATCAGACTGACCCAGGGACCACCTCCGATCCATCAGACTGACCCAGGGACCACCTCCGATCCATCAGACTGACCCAGGGACCACCTCCGATCCATCAGACTGACCCAGGGACCACCTCCGATCCATCAGACTGACCCAGGGACCACCTCCACCCATCAGACTGACCCAGGGACCACCTCCACCCATCAGACTGACCCAGGGACCACCTCCACCCATCAGACTGACCCAGGGACCACCTCCGATCCATCAGACTGACCCAGGGACCACCTCCGATCCATCAGACTGACCCAGGGACCACCTCCGATCCATCAGACTGACCCAGGGACCACCTCCGATCCATCAGACTGACCCAGGGACCACCTCCACCCATCAGACTGACCCAGGGACCACAGTGCAGGTCAGAGAAGAGGCTGGAATGTATTCCCCTCAGGCCAGGTCTAAGGGCCAGGTCTAAGGGCCAGGTCTAAGGGCCAGGTCTAAGGGCCAGGTCCTCCTCTATTCCTCCCTTGGGCAATGGTCTCCTCTGGTTCCTGTCCTTTATTGGCAGTTTTAAAGTTCTGAGGTGATCAATTGCCTCATGCTGCTTTGTATAGTAATAGCTATTAGCTATTGCAAGGAGTAGGGGTCAGATAATTTTTTTAAATTTATTTCACCTTTATTTACTATTTATTTACCTTTATTACTGACCTCCCCTGTCTCTGTACTGTGTCCTGTTGAAGATTTAGTAACAATAGAATAAGCAGCATCACTTTCACCAGAGAGGAAAAGTGACCAGTAAAAGTAAGCCTGATTTTTGGTTATCATGTCAAATAATGAATTGGACTACAGTATCTCAGATGAATCTGATTTTCGTTCCAACCCTTACCCTAAATAGCCCATATAAATGCATATGGTTCCAAAACCATGACAACTGATTCATGGAGAGAGTGGTACTAAATATAAGACTATTTTTAAACTGTCAAATCAAAAGAATTTCAAACGCTCATACAGATGTAGGATCTTAATTTGACCCAGATTCTCACAGCAGGAAAATAATTCTGCAGCAACAGGACATGTGAATTATTGTGAGGATTATAATTCATGAACATTTTTTTGTATAGGGGTTGATACATTTTTAGTACATTTTTAGTACATACGTTGATAAAAAAAATTTTTTTAAAGTGAGCATTTCCTGCATCGACAGGGTGGCCAAGCGAAGATCCTACATAGGGTGTCTAGTATGTGCCAAACCAAATAGTCATGATGATACAACATTCACTATGAATACCAGCAGTAATGATGCTGACCTATTGAGTGAGAGCTACTGCTGTATTTGCATTTGAGGAATCCCTGATATGTGTGTCTCTGCATAATCACATCATTTTGAATCCTCCCGTGGAATCGACAGGCTATCACTCTGAAGGTCAATAGTCTAGGGTAGCAAGCACTCTGGCCTAGTCCACTACTTTTAACCAGAGCACTTATGGGCTCTCGGACAGCCCTATTGGGCCTGGTCAAAACGAGTGCACTACATAGGGAATAGGGTACAATTTGGACTTTTATCTAGTTTTCCCACCGGGTTTAGAGTCTGAAATGCCGAGTCCAGAATCTGCCTGCCTGTCTTTTAGACAAAGAAATACTCCGAGACCTGGAACAGAACAGACTGCCTTCCATCGGAGCAGCAACCTTTCACCAGCTTTATTAAAAGCTGTCGATGACATCAAGGCCTTTTTTGATTTAGTGTTGGTTGCTTCCCAAATGGCACTTTATTTCCTACGTAGGGTGCCATATAGTGCACTGGATGGTCAAAAGGAGTTGACTATAAAGGGAATAGGGTACATTGTGTTTCTGCCTGACCTCCGCCCCAGGGGCTGGGCCTCAAGAGGGCTAGGAGGGGCAAGGCTGTAAACAGATGGTTGTTTTAAGAGCAGATAAAGTGGTGATTTAAATGACTGCTGTATTACAGTGGAATCAGACCTGATTTTAAAAGGGAAGAGGTCTGGATATCTCTCTTTTTAAGGGTTGATCGCTTCCACTTCCACTCAGTTAAACATTCAAGCTGACTGTAGCTGGTTCCCTTGTTTAAAATTGGAATCCCATATTTCATTTTGTCTTCATTCTTTAATTCCTAATCTGTTCATTTTTCCTCTATGATGTATTTATTCTTTCCTGGAATGTAATAAAAGGTGGGTACTTTTGAAGTGGAACCTCTTAGGCCGTAGTCCTGGTATGAAGTGGAACCTCTTAGGCCGTAGTCCTGGTATGAAGTGGAACCTCTTAGGCCGTAGTCCTGGTATGAAGTGGAACCTCTTAGGCCTTAGTCCTGGTATGAAGTGGAACCTCTTAGGCCGTAGTCCTGGTATGAAGTGGAACCTCTTAGGCCGTAGTCCTGGTATGAAGTGGAACCTCTTAGGCCGTAGTCCTGGTATGAAGTGGAACCTCTTAGGCCGTAGTCCTGGTATGAAGTGGAACCTCTTAGGCCTTAGTCCTGGTATGAAGTGGAACCTCTTAGGCCGTAGTCCTGGTATGAAGTGGAACCTCTTAGGCCTTAGTCCTGGTATGAAGTGGAACCTCTTAGGCCGTAGTCCTGGTTTAAAGTGGAACCTCTTAGGCCGTAGTCCTGGTATGAAGTGGAACCTCTTAGGCCTTAGTCCTGGTATGAAGTGGAACCTCTTAGGCCGTAGTCCTGGTTTAAAGTGGAACCTCTTAGGCCTTAGTCCTGGTATGAAGTGGAACCTCTTAGGCCGTAGTCCTGGTATGAAGTGGAACCTCTTAGGCCTTAGTCCTGGTATGAAGTGGAACCTCTTAGGCCTTAGTCCTGGTTTAAAGTGGAACCTCTTAGGCCGTAGTCCTGGTATGAAGTGGAACCTCTTAGGCCGTAGTCCTGGTATGAAGTGGAACCTCTTAGGCCTTAGTCCTGGTATGAAGTGGAACCTCTTAGGCCGTAGTCCTGGTTTAAAGTGGAACCTCTTAGGCCGTAGTCCTGGTATGAAGTGGAACCTCTTAGGCCGTAGTCCTGGTATGAAGTGGAACCTCTTAGGCCGTAGTCCTGGTATGAAGTGGAACCTCTTAGGCCGTAGTCCTGGTATGAAGTGGAACCTCTTAGGCCGTAGTCCTGGTATGAAGTGGAACCTCTTAGGCCTTAGTCCTGGTATGAAGTGGAACCTCTTAGGCCGTAGTCCTGGTATGAAGTGGAACCTCTTAGGCCGTAGTCCTGGTATGAAGTGGAACCTCTTAGGCCTTAGTCCTGGTATGAAGTGGAACCTCTTAGGCCGTAGTCCTGGTTTGAAGTGGAACCTCTTAGGCCGTAGTCCTGGTATGAAGTGGAACCTCTTAGGCCGTAGTCCTGGTATGAAGTGGAACCTCTTAGGCCGTAGTCCTGGTATGAAGTGGAACCTCTTAGGCCGTAGTCCTGGTATGAAGTGGAACCTCTTAGGCCGTAGTCCTGGTATGAAGTGGAACCTCTTAGGCCGTAGTCCTGGTATGAAGTGGAACCTCTTAGGCCTTAGTCCTGGTATGAAGTGGAACCTCTTAGGCCGTAGTCCTGGTATGAAGTGGAACCTCTTAGGCCGTAGTCCTGGTTTAAAGTGGAACCTCTTAGGCCGTAGTCCTGGTATGAAGTGGAACCTCTTAGGCCGTAGTCCTGGTATGAAGTGGAACCTCTTAGGCCGTAGTCCTGGTATGAAGTGGAACCTCTTAGGCCGTAGTTCCAGGATATACACTAGTCCCTAATCTCTGGTGGACAGACTATGTACACATAAATGATAGCGTAGATCTGTCCTGATACAACGGGGGGGGTGAGATAACGAGCAGCATTAGTTCCGGCGGTTCGTACAGATCACGGTTTCTCAGGGGTTTAGTGTCTTTCGGGAGGGGAGGGGACATTTGGCCTGTAACTCAGGGGTTTAGTGTCTTTCGGGAGGGGAGGGGACATTTGGCCTGTAACTTGCAAAGAGAACCCTGGATCCTCGTTCCATCTCTTCTCTTGACGCGTATCGACCCAGAACTTAATCAAGCATATGAACAATTACGCAAGACTAGTTCTGGGTTACCTGAGATGAATGAGTCCCTAGCTGATGTCGTTAGCATAAGAAGCTTATCTTAGACCAGTGATCTGATCCTAACCAGGCTAGCCTTTTAGCATGAGGCTAATCTAGCCAAGTGATCTGATCCTAACCAGGCTAGCCTTTTAGCATGAGGCTAATCTAGCCAAGTGATCTGATCCTAACCAGGCTAGCCTTTTAGCATGAGGCTAATCTAGCCAAGTGATCTGATCCTAACCAGGCTAGCCTTTTAGCATGAGGCTAATCTAGCCAAGTGATCTGGTCCTAACCAGGCTAGCCTTTTAGCATGAGGCTGATCTAGCCAAATGATTTGATCCTAACCAGGCTAGCCTTTTAGCATGAGGCTAATCTAGCCAAGTGATCTGATCCTAACCAGGCTAGCCTTTTAGCATGAGGCTAATCTAGCCAAGTGACCCAGGATGAATCCCAAATGCCACCCTATTCTCTAAATAGTCCACTACTTTGGCCAGAGTCCTATGGGAGTCCTATGGAGTCCTAGAGTCCTATGGGCTGCAATTGACCTTGGTCAATAGCAGTGCACTATATAGGGAATAGGGCTCTGGTCTATAGTAGTGTACTATATAGGGAATAGGGCTCTGGTCTATAGTAGTGCACTATATAGGGAATAGGGCTCTGGTCTATAGTAGTGCACTATATAGGGAATAGGGCTCTGGTCTAAAGTAGTGCACTATATAGGGAATAGGGCTCTGGTCTATAGTAGTGTACTATATAGGGAATAGGGCTCTGGTCTATAGTAGTGCACTATATAGGGAATAGGGCTCTGGTCTAAAGTAGTGCACTATATAGGGAATAGGGTTCTGGTCTAAAGTAGTGCACTATATAGGGAATAGGGCTCTGGTCTAAAGTAGTGCACTATATAGGGAATAGGTCTCTGGTGTAAAGTAGTGCACTATATAGGGAATAGGGCTCTGGTCTAAAGTAGTGCCTTATATAGGGAATAGGGCTCTGGTCTAAAGTAGTGCCCTATATAGGGAATAGGGCTCTGGTATATAGTAGTGCACTATATAGGGAATAGGGCTCTGGTCTAAAGTAGTGCACTATATAGGGAATAGGGCTCTGGTATATAGTAGTGCACTATATAGGGAATAGGGCTCTGGTCTAAAGTAGTGCACTATGTAGGGAATAGGGTTCTGGTCTAAAGTAGTGCACTATATAGGGAATAGGGTTCTGGTCTATAGTAGTGCACTATATAGGGAATAGGGTGCCATTTGGGCTGTTCAGCCAGGCACAAAGGAGACATCAAATTCAGCAGCCATCTCAGTATAAAGCAGCTTCATTATTCTCTAACTGCCCCTTTGTGAGGTACTGTGATTGTGAGGTACTGTGAAGGCGTGTGTATCGCTGTGAAGGCGTGTGTATCGCTGTGAAGGCGTGTGTATCGCTGTGAAGGCGTGTGTATCGCTGTGAAGGCGTGTGTATCACTGTGAAGGCGTGTGTATCGTTGAAGGCGTGTGTATCGTTGAAGGCGTGTGTATCGCTGCGTGTGTATCGTTGAAGGCGTGTGTATCGCTGCGTGTGTATCGTTGTGAAGGCGTGTGTATCACTGTGAAGGCGTGTGTATCACTGTGAAGGCGTGTGTATCGTTGTGAAGGTGTGTGTATCGCTGTGAAGGCGTGTGTATTGTTGTGAAGGCGTGTGTATCACTGTGAAGGCGTGTGTATCACTGTGAAGGCGTGTGTATCACTGTGAAGGCGTGTGTATCGTTGTGAAGGCGTGTGTATCGCTGTGAAGGCGTGTGTATCACTGTGAAGGCGTGTGTATCACTGTGAAGGCGTGTGTATCGTTGTGAAGGTGTGTGTATCACTGTGAAGGCGTGTGTATCGCTGTGAAGGCGTGAGAGAACCACCTACTGTATGTTGGCTGGAGGGTATGCTTTCTCCTGTACGGAGATATCTTCCCGTGTGTGTGTGTGTTCCCTTCACAATACACTTGTCTCCTGACACCTGCCCGGTCTAACCCGGGACATTGTTCCTCTAGACAGGCTCTTCAGAGACCCAGTGTCATTGTTTCCAGGGGGTTGAGCAGACTGGTGACACACAGACCCAAATCCTAAAGCATCTCCCCTGAGGCTGTTTTTGTCTTAGGTTGAGGTTGGCTGGGTTGACTTCCCTCAGGTGCTGTTTGTGTGTGTGTGTGTGTGTGTGTGTGTGTGTGTGCGCGTGTGCGTGTGCGTGTGTGTGTGTGTGTGTGTGTGATTGCGTTTGTCACCTGGCACACAGCAAGCAGCACCTGGTGATGTGAGTGGGAGGGTGTGAGCTGGACAGCTGTGTGAGACGGGGACCATGCAGCCTGAAATAAACGAGGGGCCCTTGACTGCCTGTCTGTCCTGCAGAGATTAATGGGTGTCTAAAGAGACACCTCGGACTGGAATGTGCAGTTTATAAATGGAGTGGAATGGAGGAGCAGAGTGGATAGAGCTGGAAGGAGGGAGGGAGGGAGGGAGGAAGGAAGGAGGTAAGGAAGGAGGGAGACGTGGAGCAGAGTGGAGAGGGAGGGAGGGAGGGAGACGTGGAGCAGAGTGGAGAGGGAGGGAGGGAGACGTGGAGCAGAGTGGATAGAGCTGGAAGGGGAGAGGGAGGGAAGGAAGGAAGGAGGTAAGGAAGGAGGGAGACGTGGAGCAGAGTGGAGAGGTAGGGAGGGAGGGAGACGTGGAGCAGAGTGGATAGAGCTGGTAGGAAGGAGAGAGGGAGACGTGGGGCAGAGTGGATAGAGCTGGAAGGAGGGAGGAAGGGGGGAGACGTGGAGCAGAGTGGATAGAGCTGGAAGGGGAGAGGGAGGGAAGGAAGGAAGGAGGGAGACGTGGAGCAGAGTGGAGAGGGAGGGAGGGAGGGAGACGTGGAGCAGAGTGGATAGAGCTGGAAGGAGAGAGGGAGGGAGGGAAGGAAGGAGGTAAGGAAGGAGGGAGACGTGGAGCAGAGTGGATAGAGCTGGGAGGGAAGGGGGAGGGAAGGAGGGAGGGGGGAGGGAAGGAGACGTGGAGCAGAGTGGATAGAGCTGGGAGGAGGGAGGGAGGGAGACGTGGAGCAGAGTGGATAGAGCTGGAAGGAGGGAGGGAGGGAGGGAAGGAGGGAGACGTGGAGCAGAGTGGATAGAGCTGGGAGGAGGGAGGGAGGGAGGGAGACGTGGAGCAGAGTGGATAGAGCTGGAAATAGGGAGGGAGGGAAGGAGGGAGACGTGGAGCAGAGTGGATAGAGCTGGAGGGAGGGAGGGAGGGAGGGAGACGTGGAGCAGAGTGGATAGAGCTGGGAGGGAGAGGGAAGGGGGGAGGGAGGGAGACGCAGAGCAGGGAGGGAGAGGGAAGGGGGGAGGGAGGGAGACGTGGAGCAGAGCAGGGAGGGAGACGCAGAGCAGGGAGGGAGACGCAGAGCAGGGAGGGAGACGTGGAGCAGAGCAGGGAGGAAAGGAAGGAGCTGGCTGAGGTCCAGGGAACAAGCGTTCTCCCTCCTCTCAACAGGTGGCCATTTCTCCTGCTGTGTGAACCCTGTCCCCTCAGTCTCTAGATGTTGGCTCTCTTATACAGTAGTAGCTACAGTTAACTGCTTACTTGTACTGGCAGATAGTGTCTGTGTATGGAAAGTCTATAAATCTAAATTTAACAACCATAATAATAGACTTCAAATAGCGGTAAGTAAACAGATCTGAGTCTGATCAACAAGCGGACTGTAGAATAGGTTGGGAAATCTCAGCTCAGCTGGCTGGGAAGCTGTTTCTCCAGTACTGTGACAGTGATATCATTGTTCAACTAAATGACTGGGAAGGAGCCATTGATCTGAAGAGGCTGATCAAATCAGATTTTGTCACGTGCCGAATACAACAGGTGTAGGTAAACCTTACCGTGAAATGCTTACTTAACCAACAATGCAGTTCAATAAATAATTTTAAGAAAATATTTTCCTAAATAAACTAAAGTAAGAAAATATAATAAAATGTAACACTTATAAAATAACAATAACGAGGCTTTTATACCGGGGGTACCAAGTCGATGTGCGGGGGTACAGGTCAGTCGGTTGACATGGAGGGGGTGCTCTGCCAGAATGAAAACGGAGCACAAGGACTGATGCTTATTAATTCATCAGGAACTCTGTTACTTTCTGTTTACTGGACATGTGGATGGAGACACTAAGGCAGTTGTTTCTAAGCTACAGTATATGAGTATTCATTATTTATTACCTTATTATTTCTGTGTTTTTTTTTAGACTACAGGAAAGGTAAAACCCCTGATGAAAGCTATGGGCCAAAACACGTTGGTTTTTACCTTTTTAAAATGTAATTTTTAAGATTTTTTTTTTTTACACAAAAAGAATTGCAAGAATATTGCCGTTTTTTGGGGGATTATTTTCAAAGTTTCTGTTAGCGAAATCATTAAATTGATCAACACTTTTTCTTTAACCTCAATCAACTTGTTTTGACATTTACATTGTTGTTTTTAGCTGTAGAGATTATCTAATTTGGAGGTTTTCAATGTATTTTGAAAGCTTTCAGACAATGTAAAAAAATAAAAACGCTAAAAAAACTAAAATATTTCCACTAAAATTACAAAAAAAAGTTCACTGATCAATAACTCTGACAGTGGTCATTTTAACATGTTAAACAGGATAAATGAGGAGACATGGAGCGCTAACTGCTCAGTGTTTTTCACTTCTTCTAACGGTCACTGAACAAAGTATGAAGACGAGAGGCATCCAACCTGCAGCGGTAAAACTCCAAAATAAGAAATCATTATTTTTTTAAACACACTTTAATTATTATATTCAGGTAGGCTAAGTTACCTTTTTACAGAATTAGCATTTCCACACGGGGACACATTGCTACTGCAACATGTTAACACCTTTTCACATGTGAGGAGAACAACACTATTTCACTACCACATGTCAAATTCAGATCTCATCAATGTTTCTTACATGAAATTGCAAATGTGAATTTTTAATTTAAATTTTTTACGAGATTTTTAATTTTTACATGTGAAAATGAATTTCCATAATGTGAACGTGAGATTTTTCACATGTGAAACTACATATCTGATTTTCACGTGAACGTTTTTAACATGTGAAACAGCACATTTCACATGTGCAACTACAATTCACATGAGGTGACAAGGTGGTGTTAACATGTGAACTTTACATTTAATACACGTGAAATTTAAGCTCGACGTGAAAATGCGAATTTAACATGTTTTTTAAAAGTTTTTTTATAAGGGCTCTTCTCACCACCATATCTTACACAAGTACAGGACTTTGGCCATTGTTAGCCCCTGTCAGCCAGTACAAGTTACCCGACATGTTGACACATAAATACAGCTCTGCGTGTCCCTTAAGGCTAGTTCAGTAACTCAGCCACTCTGTCACTTTGATCAGATCCACCATTTTTATTTAACCAACTGACAATGACGCAAGGGTAATCTGTCTTCAAACATTCATAAAAATTTTTTTTTTAAATAATCTGCAATCTGTGGAAATTGAGTTTCAGACTGATCTGTGAGCTCTAGACTGAAACACTGTAACATTCTCCTGTTTACGAGTCATTTCTAGGAGACATTCCTGTGTTGGTGTTTCCCCCCCCCTCTCTTCTCACCTCTCTCTAATCACAGTGCAACAACCTGGCCCTTGAGCAAGGCTCTGTGGCCCCTTAAACCCCTAAAAACTGCTCCATGACCACCGTAACATGGCTGGCCTCTGTTCCAACCTCTCCAACCTCTGTGTGTCTTTTGGTGGGGTTTGGGATAAAGTGGAAGTGGGATTTTTTTTCCATTGGACCTTGGTGTACAATTGGTAATTTAAAGTTCTCTGTCTGTCCAGTCCCAGTATACCAACCTGGGCCTACTCTCTCTCTCCCTCCCCCTCTCCCTCCCCCTCCCCTCCAGTCCCAGTATACCAACCTGGGCCTGCTGAACAGCATGGATCAGAACATCCAAAATGGCGGCTCTACCTCCACCAGTCCCTACAACAACGACCATGTCCAGAACAACGTGTCAGCTCCTTCACCCTACGCCCAGCCCAGCTCCACCTTCGACGCCATGTCCCCCTCCCCGGCTATCCCCTCCAACACAGACTACGCTGGGACACACACCTTCGACGTCTCCTTCCAGCAGTCCTCCACAGCTAAGTCTGCCACCTGGACGGTAAGAGTTCATGTCAAATCGATAGATTTTTGAAGTTGATTACTTAATTTTAAAGTGCTTTTTTTTTTTTTTACAATGGGTCTCAATACACTTTACAGATTCCCATAGCACCAGTCACAATTGTCTCTATTACCTCTAACAATGACAGATGTTCTGTTTTGGAAATGGATTCGTTCCATTTATTATCCAATTGGATATCTACAAAAAATGATGTCAAGTGACTCAACATAATTTTACTTCATCATTATTTGTGTTGGAAGTAGAATTCTGCGATGTCTAAGGAATGGTTGATTGATGTATTCTATAATGGACACACCTTGTGAGCAAAACATTTTAGTGGTTCATTTCCTGCAATTCTACACATTTTGCCATGGGGCAGAGAGAATATTTTGCAATTTTATAACTCATGTCCTGCAATTCTACACATTTTGCCATGGGGCAGAGAGGATATTTAGCAACTTTATAACTCATTTCCTGCAATTCTACACATTTTGCCATGGGGCAGAGAGAATATTTAGCAATTTTATAACTAAATTCCTGCAATTCTACACATTTTGCCATGGGGAGGAGAAAGATGTTTTAATATGATATCGGAGTGACTAAGAAAATCAATGGGGATTCCCAGGTCGGTAATTGGACCACGATTACTACAAGTTTAGATCTGACTAGACTAATTTACCAATGCAAAAGAAAAATTGCTGACATGGGCTAATTCAGTGACTGACATGACAAGAGAAACATTTAGAAATTGCACCTTGTATATTCTACTATTCTCTCAATATTAAGTTGATACCCGGAAAATACAAAATATTTTAACTCTACGGCTCTCTGTCATTGTGACAGTGCTGAAGTGAGCATGAGTACTGACTCCGCGACCATGAGTACCGACTCCGCGACCATGAGTACCAACTCCGCGACCATGAGTACCGGCTCCGCGACCATGAGTACCGGCTCCGCGACCATGAGTACCGGCTCCGCGACCATGAGTACCGGCTCCGCGACCATGAGTACCGGCTCCGCGACCATGAGTACCGGCTCCGCGACCATGAGTACCGGCTCCGTGACCGTGTCATACCATGTACCGTTATGTAAAATCGAAAGTCAAGCGCACCGTTCCCTAGCAACCAGGTGACCTGCTCCATAACTCGCCTGCAGATGGAGAGGTCGACCATCAGTATTAATAATTATTGGGTTGGATCAGTTGTGTCTCTCTATACATAGGCTGTTTACTTCAAGTGTTGGATCTCTCTTGTGAAATCAGAATATTCATGGGAAACTATGTGGCTGAACCAGTCTTACATGGTCCTATGGCACTGTACTACAGGAAAGGGTTACGGTTCAGCTAAGCCATCAATCTCCTGTTTGTTAGACGGGAGGAGGGAGTGTTGTAAAACCTGTGGGGCTTATTGCCTAAATATCAACCAATGGTAGGTCATGTCTTCGAGTCAACTAGCGGGAAACAGGGAGAACTCTGGGGCCACCTCGACTGTGGGATAGTGACATTTACCCAATTCCAACACTGCCTGTCTCTCTGTCTCTGTCTCTGTCTCTCTCTCTGTCTCTCTCTGTGTCTCTCTCTCTGTGTCTCTCTCGGTCTCTCTCTCTCTCTGTGTCTCTCTCTCTCTCTCTCTCTCTCTCTCTCTCTCTCTCTGTGTCTCTCTCTCTCTCTGTCTCTCTCTCTCTCTGTCTCTCTCTGTCTCTCTCTCTCTCTCTCTGTCTCTCTCTCTCTCTCTGTGTCTCTCTCTCTCTCTCTCTCGCTCTCTCTGTCTCTCTCTCTCTGTCTCACGTCCCTCAACGTTACGGCTCAGAAACAAAAGCGTGCGTCTGTGTGTGGAGAGAAACAGGGAAGAGTGAGAGGGTGACTAGTCTGGATTATAAAGTCACACAGTCATAACACATGATGCAATATTGGTTTACCTAATGATAATGTTTAGGCTGCCTTCCATACACAACAGGAAGATGCATAATGGGGATGGAAATCAATGAACAGGGGGAAAAAAGTGGTACGATTTTGGAATGGTTTATGAAAATTATGCTTTGGTTCATTCAACCTATTCTATTCAATTAGACTGATCTGTTGAATATATTTGATTTCAATGTGATTTAAAAAAAAAAATTTTGATTGAAAGTTTATAAATTGCTTTCAACCACCTCATGCTAGAGGTCTTCACGGATCCACGTGTACCTGAATGAACACTTGAGACCCGATGTGGGAGCCGAGCGGCTCCGGGTGCATAATTCTAAATAATGTCACGGGTCAGATCTGATGTGATTGTCACGGGTCAGATCTGATATGATTGTCACGGGTCAGATCTGATGTGATTGTCACGGGTCAGATCTGATGTGATTGTCACGGGTCAGATCTGATATGATTGTCACGGGTCAGATCTGATGTGATTGTCACGGGTCAGATCTGATATGATTGTCACGGGTCAGATCTGATGTGATTGTCACGGGTCAGATCTGATATGATTGTCACGGGTCAGATCTGATATGATTGTCACGGGTCAGATCTGATGTGATTGTCACGGGTCAGATCTGATGTGATTGTCACGGGTCAGATCTGATATGATTGTCACGGGTCAGATCTGATGTGATTGTCACGGGTCAGATCTGATGTGATTGTCACGGGTCAGATCTGATGTGATTGTCACGGGTCAGATCTGATGTGATTGTCACGGGTCAGATCTGATGTGATTGTCACGGGTCAGATCTGATGTGATTGTCACGGGTCAGATCTGATATGATTGTCACGGGTCAGATCTGATGTGATTGTCACGGGTCAGATCTGATGTGATTGTCTGGGTCAGATCTGATGTGATTGTCTGGGTCAGATCTGATATGATTGTCACGGTTAGATCTGATATGGTTGTCACGGGTCTCGAGTATGTGTTTAGTTTTTAAATGACTAGTCTGGATGGACCTGTATAGATCCGAACAAGACTGCTGCAGTATAGAGAATTTGTATAATTTCTGCCGCTGCTGTTTGCTTTTCACGAGAGTGGCGCGTGTAGCTTGTTGTTGGCCAATCGGAAGTCATCAAACCGGCACAAGGTTACAGTCATAGAGCCTCCGTGTGGGGCAAAAGTTAAGAGAAACAGGAAGTATCCACACCCCATGTCTTTTTCCACGTGTTGTTGTGTTACAGCCTGAATTTAAAATGGATGACATTTAGATGTTCTGTCACCGGCCTCAATACCCCATAACGTCAGAGTGGAATTATAACTATAACTAACTAATTATAACTAAATATGAAAAGCTGAAATGTCTTAAGTCTAAGTATTCAACCCCTTTGTTATGGTAAGTAAAAATTTGCTTAACAAGTCACATAAGTTGCATGGACTCGCTCTGTGTGCAATAATAGTGTTGAACATGAATTTTAACTGACTACCTTGTCTCTGTACCCCACATATACAATTATTTGTAAGGTCCCTCAGTTGAGCAGTGAATTTCAAACACCGATTCACCCACAAAAACCAGGAAGACTTCCCAATGCCTCACTAAGAAGGGCACCGATTGGTAGAAAAAAAAGCATTAATTATCCCTTTGAGCATGGTGAATTTATTAATTACACTTTAGATGGTGTATCAATACACCCAGTCATTACAAAAATACAGGCGTCCTTCCTAACTCAGTTACCGGAGAGGAAAGAAACTGCTCAGGGATTTCACCATGAGGCCAATGGTAACTTTTCAAACAGTTCCAAAGTTTAATGGCTGTGATAGGAGATAACTGAGGATGGATCAACATTGTAGTCACTCCACAATACTAACCTAAATGACAAAGTGAAAAGAAGGAAGTCTGTACAGAATATAAATATTCCAAAACATGCATCCTGTTTGCAACAAGACACTAAAGTAATACTGCAAAAAACAATTGCAAAGAAATTAACTTTTTGTCCTGAATACAAAGTGTTATGTTTGGGGCAAATCCAACACAACACATTACTGAGTGAGCAGCAGTTTTTCAGGATAAAAATAAACAGAATGAAGCTAAGCACATGCAAAATCCTAGAGGAAAACCTGGTTCAGTCTGCTTTCCTCCAGACACTTGGAGATGAATTCACCTTTCAGCAGGACAATAACCTAAAACACAAGGCCAAATCTACGCTGGAGTTGCTGACCAAGAAGACAGTGAATGTTTCTGAGTGGCAGAGTTACTGTTTTCTTTTAAATCTATTTGAAAATCTATGGCAAGACCTGAAATTGGTTGTCTAGCAATGATCAACAAACAATTTGACAGAGCTTGAAGAATTTTTAAAAGAATAATGGGCAAATGTTGCACAATCCAGGTGTGGACAGATCTAAGAGACTTACCCAGAAACACTCACAGCTTTAAGTGCTGCCAAAGGTACTTCTACAAAGTATTTATTTATTTAACCTTTATTTAACCAGGTAGGCCAGTTGAGAACAAGTTCTCATTTACAACTGCGACTTGGCCAAGATAAAGCAAAGCAGTTCGACACAAACAACAACACAGAGTTACACATGGAATAAACAAAACATACAGTCAATAACACAATAGAAAAATCTGTATACAATGTGTGCAAAATGAAGTACGGAGGTAAGGCAATAAATAGACCAATAGTGGCGAAGTAATTACAATTTAGCAATTAACACTGGAGTGATATATGTGCAGATGAGGATGTGCAAGTAGAAATACTGGTGTGCAAAAGAGCAGAAAAACTCAAACGAATATGTGGATGAGGAAGGTAGTTGGTCAGATGGGCTATTTACAGATGGACTGTGTACAGCTGCAGCGACCGGTAAGCTGCTCTGACAGCTGATGCTTGAAGTTAGTGAGGGAGATATAAGTCTCCAACTTCAGTGATTTTTGCAATTCATTCCAGTCATTGGCAGCAGAGAACTGGAAGGAAAGGCGGCCAAATGAGGAGTTGGCTTTGGGGGTGACCAGTGAGATATACCTGCTGGAGCGCGTGCTACGGGTGGGTGCTGCTATGGTGACCAGTGAGCTGAGATAAGGCGGAGCTTTACCGAACAAAGACTTATAGATGACCTGGAGCCAGTGGGTTTGGTGGCGAATATGTAGCGAGGACCAGCCAACGAGAGCATACAGCTCGCAGTGGTGGGTAGTATATGCGGCTTTGGTGACAAAACGGATGGCGCTGTGATAGACTACATCCAGTTTTCTGAGTAGAGTGTTGGAGGCTATTTTGTAAATGACATTGCCGAAGTCAAGGATCGGTAGGATAGTCAGTTTTACGTATGTTTGGCAGCATGAGTGAAGGCTTTGTTGCGAAATTGGAAGCCGATTCTAGATTTAACTTTGGATTGGAGATGCTTAACGTGAGTCTGGAAGGAGAGTTTACAGTCTAGCCAGACACCTAGGTATTTGTAGATGTCCACATATTCTAAGTCAGAACCGTCCAGAGTAGTGATGCTGGACGGGCGGGAGGCTGCGGGCAGCGATCGGTTGAAGAGCATGCATTTAGTTTTACTAGCATTTAAAAACAGTTGGAGGCCACGGAAGGAGTGTTGTATGGCATTGAAGCTCGTTTGGAGGTTAGTTAACACAGTGTCCAAAGAAGGGCCAGATGTATACAGAATGGTGTCTTCTGTGTAGAAGTGGATAAAAGAATCACCAGCAGCAAGAGCGACATCATTGATGTATACAGAGAAGAGAGTCGGCCCGAGAATTGAACACTGTGGCACCCCCATAGAGACTGCCAGAGGTCCGGACAACAGACCCTCCGATTTGACACACTGAACTCTATCTGAGAAGTAGTTAGTGAACCAGGCGAGGCAATCATTTGAGACTTAGGGGTGTGAATAGTTATGAAATTAGATATTTCTGTATTTAATTTTCAATAAATTTGCATACATTTCAAATAACCTGTTTGTGCTTTTTCATTATGGGGGTATTGTGTGTAGATGGGTGAAAAAACGATTTAATCAATTTTTGAATTCAGACTGTAACTCAACAAAATGTGGAATAAGTCAAAGGGTATGAGTACTTTCTGAAGGACACTGTATTTAATTGTTTACCTTCATTTTGCTTCCTCTGTAACCGCCGTCGTGGCCATGTGGTTGTGGATTGGTAACAGTTGATGATAAAGTGTTATGAAGTGGAGCGCAGACCAAGCAGCAACAGTTTGAACCTGACGCATGGTGAAATACTTGGCTGTGGCATCACACAGTTCCATGGTTTAGTACAGGTAATAGATGAGGGTATAACCTACTATTGTACACTATTCTCCCTGTTATAACAGTTCCATGGTTTAGTACAGGTAATAGATGAGGATATAACCTACTATTGTAAACTAGTCTCCCTGTTATAGTTCTATGTACACTAATCTTCCAACATTAAAGGATTAAAGAACTGAATGTGGCAATTCAGAATGAAACAAACCACCGTTTCTTTCTGTTGTGAGTAAAGGCTCTCCGAACCGTTTTTTTAAACTCGAATACTTTCCTAAACCTAAATAATCTATAAGATTAGAGTATTTTTACATCTACCAATTGGTGCTGAAACACAGCCGAATATGCATATAAGGTGTAAATTCCTAAGTCTGAATCGGCCCCTTAGTGCGCTGTGTGTTCGGTCTCTGTGTGTTCGGTCTCTGTGTGTTCGATGCTTTTTTGATGACTGTTCTTAGGAGACACACCTAATCCCTAACCCTCATCTTAACCTCTTCCCGTCTGGGACTGACTGTGACACACACCACACACGTAAAGAGTGGTACGACGCGTCAACATTTCCCGCATTACCCTGCTCCCAGTGCTCTAGACCACTGCGCCACCCGGGAGGCCCCTCGATGTCTCTTAACAGAATGATTCTACAATGAGTCAAAACATACTGTCCTTTTATGGTGTGGTTCAATGAGACAAAACATACTCCGTCCTCTATAATTCTTTTGAGAATTTGGCAATGCATTTAACCGGCCTCCCAACCGCAGACCACGTGTAACCACGCCAGACACGCCATCTGCGGGATCATCTGAGACCAGCCACCCGGACAGCTGATCAAACTGTGGGTTTGCACAACCAAATAATTTCTGCACAAACTGTCAGAATCCCTCTCAGGGATGCTCATCTGCGTGCTCGTCGTCCCCACCAGGGTCTTGACCTGACTGTAGTTCAGCGTCGTAACCGACTTCAGTTGGTAAATGTTCACCTTCGATGGCCACTGGCACGCTGGAGAAGTGTACTCTTCACGAATGAATCCCGGTTTCCACTGTACCGGGCAGATGGTGAACAACGTGTATGGTGTCGTGTAGCCGAGCGGTTTGCTGATGTCAACGTTGTGAACAGAGTGCACCATGGTTGTCCCTAGCTACAGACAACGAACACAATTGCATTTTATCGATGGCAATTTGAATGCACAGAGATACCGTGATGAGATCCTGAGGCACATTATCATGCCATTCATCCACCTCCATCACCTCATGTTTCAGCATGATAATGCACGGCTCCATGTCACAAGGATCTGTACACAATTCCTGGAAGCTGAAAATGTCCCAGTTCTTCCATGGCCTGTATACTCACCAGACATGTCACCCACTGAGCATGTTTGGGATGCTCTGGATCGACGTGTACTTCAGTGTGTTCCAGTTCCCGCCAATATCCAGCAACTTCAACATTCCACAGGCCACAATCAACAGCCTGATCAACTCTATGTGAAGGAGATGTGTCACGCTGCATGAGGCAAATGGTGGTCACACCAGATACTGACTGGTTTTCTGATCCACACCCCTACCTGTTTTAAAAGGTATCTGACCAACAGATGCATATTTGTATTCCCAGTCATTTGAAATCCATAGATTAGAGCCTAATGAATTTATTTCAATTGACTGATTTCCTTATAGGAACTGTAAAAATATTTGAAATTGTTGCATGTTGTGTTTATATTTTTGTTCAGTGTAACTATTTGGCTGTGTTTTCCCCTCGCTACTGTATATTAATGGGTTGAACAGCGTGAGGTGGGGTTTGTCTAGTGTGAGGTTGAACAGCGTGAGGTAGGGTTTGTGAGGTTGAACTGCGTGAGGTGAGGTTTGTCTAGTGTGAGGTTGAACAGAGTGAGGTGGGGTTTGTCTAGTGTGAGGTTGAACAGCGTGAGGTAGGGTTTGTCTAGTGTGAGGTTGAACAGCGTGAGGTGGGGTTTGTCTAGTGTGAGGTTGAACAACGTGAGGTGGGGTTTGTCTAGTGTGAGGTTGAACAGCGTGAGGTGGGGTTTGTCTAGTGTGAGGTTGAACAGCGTGAGGTGGGGTTTGTCTAGTGTGAGGCGGGGTTTGTCTAGTGTGAGGTTGAACAGAGTGAGGTGGGGTTTGTCTAGTGTGAGGTTGAACAGAGTGAGGTGGGGTTTGTCTAGTGTGAGGTTGAACAGAGTGAGTAGGGGTTTGTCTAGTGTGAGGTTGAACAGCGTGAGGTGGGGTTTGTCTAGTGTGAGGCGGGGTTTGTCTAGTGTGAGGTTGAACAGAGTGAGGTGGGGTTTGTCTAGTGTGAGGTTGAACAGCGTGAGGCGGGGTTTGTCTAGTGTGAGGTTGAACAGCGTGAGGCGGGGTTTGTCTAGTGTGAGGTTGAACAACGTGAGGTGGGGTTTGTCTAGTGTGAGGTTGAACAGCGTGAGGTGGGGTTTGTCTAGTGTGAGGTTGAACAGCGTGAGGTGGGGTTTGTCTAGTGTGAGGTTGAACAGCGTGAGGTGGGGTTTGTCTAGTGTGAGGTTGAACAGCGTGAGGTGGGGTTTGTCTAGTGTGAGGTTGAACAGCGTGAGGTGGGGTTTGTCTAGTGTGAGGTTGAACAGCGTGAGGTGGGGTTTGTCTAGTGTATTACCTGCCACCAGGTAGGCTAGGTCTGCGTACCAAATGGCACCATATTCCCTGTGTAGTGCACTACTTTTAACTGTTGCCCTGATTTAAAAAAAAAAGTAGTGCACTACACAGGGAATAGGGAGCCATTTGAACCACATACTTGGTCTCTGGTAGAGTGGAGGAATGTGATGGTCCGGCCTGTATAGAGCTGGGGGGGGGGGGGATTACTGTAATGGATTGAGGACCTGGAGAGAGGAAATACTGTGGAAATACTGTGGAAATACTGTGTGCCTCTCTGCTGAACCCTGCGTTCCGTGCTGGCACGGGGGGAGCGAGAGAGGTGTGTGTGTGTGTGTGTGTCTCTCCGTGCTCCGTCTTTGTTCCGAGGGAGTTGATCTTTAGCTCTCGACTGTCGTGGCGTCTCGCATTGTGCCGCAGGAGGAGAGCCCTCTCAGAGAACCAACCGTTCAAAAGAGAAGAGTGTTCCTGGGCAAGACCCAACCTGTCCTCGGGAACATCTGCAGGGCCAGGGCTCGTCCCGGTGTCTTAGAGATGGGGCTGAGACTTGTTTATGTCAACGAGCCTGTCTAGACTCGCCCCGAACACAGAGAGACACAAGCCCTCAAACATACAGCTGGGAAACGTAGCTGGAAGAAGGGGAAGAAAGACAGGGTTTACAAGATAAGGACATTATTTAAAAGATAAGGAAATGATTTTTCGATTAATGCTGCAGTCTGGAAAAGGCCCGTTTTTCAAACCGGTTTTTATTATTGTTGAGCATGTTTTCTTCCCTGAGCAATAGGAGATTACCCAGGCTATAATGGACACTGCTATAGAGGTTACCCAGGCTATAATGGAACACTGCTATAGAGGTTACCCAGGCTATAATGGACACTGCTATAGAGGTTACCCAGGCTATAATGGACACTGCTATAGAGATTACACAGGCTATAATGGACACTGCTATAGAGGTTACCCAGGCTATAATGGAACACTGCTATAGAGGTTACCCAGGCTATAATGGAACACTGCTATAGAGGTTACCCAGGCTATAGTGGAACACTGCTATAGAAGTTACCCAGGCTATAGTGGAACACTGCTATAGAGGTTACCCAGGCTATAGTGGAACACTGCTATAGAGGTTACCCAGGCTATAGTGGAACACTGCTATAGAGGTTACCCAGGCTATAATGGAACACTGCTATAGAGGTTACCCAGGCTATAATGGAACACTGCTATAGAGGTTACCCAGGCTATAATGGAACACTGCTATAGAGGTTACCCAGGCTATAGTGGAACACTGCTATAGAGGTTACCCAGGCTATAGTGGAACACTGCTATAGAGGTTACCCAGGCTATAATGGAACACTGCTATAGAGGTTACCCAGGCTATAATGGAACACTGCTATAGAGATTACCCAGGCTATAATGAACACTGCTATAGAGATTACCCAGGCTATAATGGACACTGCTATAGAGGTTACCCAGGCTATAATGGAACACTGCTATAGAGGTTACCCAGGCTATAATGGACACTGCTATAGAGGTTACCCAGGCTATAATGGACACTACTATAGAGATTACCCAGGCTATAATGGAACACTGCTATAGAGGTTACCCAGGCTATAATGAACACTGCTATAGAGATTACCCAGGCTATAATGGACACTGCTATAGAGGTTACCCAGGCTATAATGGACACTGCTATAGAGGTTACCCAGGCTATAATGGACACTGCTAAAGAGCTTACCCAGGCTATAATGAACACTGCTATAGAGATTACCCAGGCTATAATGGACACTGCTATAGAGGTTACCCAGGCTATAATGGACACTGCTATAGAGGTAACACAGGCTATAATGGACACTGCTAAAGAGGTTACCGAGGTTATAATGAACACTGCTATAGAGATTACCCAGGCTATAATGGAACACTGCTATAGAGGTTACCCAGGCTATAATGGACACTGCTATAGAGATTACCCAGATTACCCAGTGGCCAGGGCCATAGCTACATATGAGGACACGAGCCCCGGACCTCGGTCATAAATAATGTAATTAAAAAACTCCAGGGGCCCCCCATTGATTTTGTGAGCCACTCACCTAGATATCGTATGAACATGGCAAAATGTGTAGAAATGCAGGAAATTTGCTGTGAAACTGCAACAAAAAGTTATGTAAAACGAACGTATTTTCTATTTATTTTCTCAATCTTTTGTTAATAAAAATACTTTTTCTGCTAACACACCCCTCTGTATGTATTAAATTATAGTTTGTAATCCGCGGCGTTACATTTTAAAATATTTATTTATTTTTATTTATCCGTTATTTTACCAGGTAAATTGACTGAGAACACGTTCTCATTTACAGCAACGACGAGCGAAGAGGAGGGGGGTGAATGAGCCAATTGTAAACTCATGTTAATGTGAGTTAATGTGTAGCGGCTAATTGTATAGCTAAAAGGCTGTGTGTTTGCAGATGGACTGAGGTGATTGGAGATACAGTAGCCAAGGTGATCATGTCTGGGGTCTTTTTTGTTGTTGTTGATGTTCTCCAAATATAATTTTAGAGTTTTAGTTTTAAAATTCTATAGAAATGCAGCAAATTAACTTTCTTAAAATGTATAGACACATCAGCTGTTAGGGGCCCAACTCAGATCACAGGAAAACACATCAGCTGTTAGGGGCCCAACTCAGATCACAGAACAACACATCAGCCGTTAGGGGCCCAACTCAGATCACAGAACGACACATCAGCCGTTAGGGGCCCAACTCAGATCACAGAACGACACATCAGCCGTTAGGGGCCCAACTCAGATCACAGAACGACACATCAGCCGTTAGGGGCCCAACTCAGATCACAGAACGACACATCAGCCGTTAGGGGCCCAACTCAGATCACAGAACAACACATCAGCTGTTAGGGGCCCAACTCAGATCACAGAACGACACATCAGCTGTTAGGGGCCCAACTCAGATCACAGAACAACACATTGGCTGTTAGGGGCCCAACTCAGATCACAGAACAACACATCAGCTGTAAGGGGCCCAACTCAGATCACAGAACAACACATCAGCTGTTAGGGGCCCAACTTTTGAACACAGGGAAAATCTGTCCATTCCTCCACACAGCAGTTGATGTGTTGATATTCTCTTTTTCAGATGTAGTCAAGCTCATTACTTTTATCACAGAGATTTGATTGGTTGTTTAAACTGTAGCTCCGAAAAAATGAATTGGCTAATCCCAAGAGTGACAGATGCTTATCCCTGGCCACCATCCCAGATTTGGCTAGATAAACATGTCACATGCAAGTACCACGTCACCCGGACACCTGGGACCGATGGCAGTATCATATGTTTGTACAATCCTTGCAGAGATTTTTTTGTACATTGATGTTCTTGATAAGAGCTACCTTTCGGGGCCCTGCTTCCCAAACTATCTTTGTAACACATATACAAGTACTTTTTGTCTTAGATATGTTTTTAGAAATATGTCTTCCAAAACACGTGATGAAAAACTACTAATAAGGAGGATATGTTTTTATCACCTTACATTTTTTATCCTGTAGTTTCTTCTTCAACGAGAGACGAGGGATTTTTCCCCCGGAGAGAAAATAAAATACAAACCCCTCCATTTGCATTTTTTTTTTAAAGATTTGAGAAGGTTAGTGAGAAACTGCTGAAGACATGATGTAACCTGTCAAGCATGAAGAGGACAAGACTGGAGGCGCCAAGCCCTGTTTGTTTAAGGCCCAGCTCTGTCAGGACTTGATTTGGCGTGCGCCCGCAGCCACCGGGGCTGGGGAAGGAACGCTATGGCTTTGTGCCTGTCTCAACCTGTACCTGAGACGTGTTGCTGGGAGGAGAACAGTCTGTTTGGGGGTGTGTGTGTGTGTGTGTGTGTGTGTGTGTGTGTGTGTGTGTGTGTGTGTGTGTGTGTGTGTGTGTGTGTGTGTGTGTGTGTGTGTGTGTGTGTGTGTGTGTGTGTGTGTGTGTGTGGGAGTGTTGGGTTGGAGTATCTCTGGTGAGAGACGGAGTAGACTCTCACAGAAACACACACACACACACACACACACACACACAGTTATGCAGGCATGCTGCACTGTACACATGTCTTCAGTAGGCTAATGAATGTGCATAAATGCAAGTTTCAACCATTTGAAATATACAGGATGTCTCATAATCACACATTGCTGTTGTCCTCTGGCGTTACAGTGAATCCAGGCTCTTTTTTCCATCCACTATATCTACCTGGTGCACACAGCTGGTGTGTCTCGCAGGAATGTTTGGTGTCAGGAAGGACGAGGGCCTGGCTGGCTTTTCTTTGGTGTCAGGAAGGACGAGGGCCTGGCTGGCTTTTCTTTGGTGTCAGGAAGGACGAGGGCCTGGCTGGCTTTTCTTTGGTGTCAGGAAGGACGAGGGCCTGGCTGGCTTTTCTTTGGTGTCAGGAAGGACGAGGGCCTGGCTGGCTTTTCTTTGGTGTCAGGAAGGACGAGGGCCTGGCTGGCTTTTCTTTGGTGTCAGGAAGGACGAGGGCCTGGCTGGCTTTTCTTTGGTGTCAGGAAGGACGAGGGCCTGGCTGGCTTTTCTTTGGTGTCAGGAAGGACGAGGGCCTGGCTGGCTTTTCTTTGGTGTCAGGAAGGACGAGGGCCTGGCTGGCTTTTCTTTGGTGTCAGGAAGGACGAGGGTCTGGCTGGATTTTCTTTGGTGTCAGGAAGGACGAGGGCCTGGCTGGCTTTTCTTTGGTGTCAGGAAGGACGAGGGCCTGGCTGGCTTCTCTTTGGTGTCAGGAAGGACGAGGGCCTGGCTGGCTTTTCTTTGGTGTCAGGAAGGACGAGGGCCTGGCTGGCTTTTCTTTGGTGTCAGGAAGGACGAGGGCCTGGCTGGCTTTTCTTTGGTGTCAGGAAGGACGAGGGCCTGGCTGGCTTTTCTTTGGTGTCAGGAAAGACGAGGGCCTGGCTGGCTTTTCTTTGGTGTCAGGAAGGACGAGGGTCTGGCTGGCTTTTCTTTGGTGTCAGGAAGGACGAGGGCCTGGCTGGCTTTTCTTTGGTGTCAGGAAGGACGAGGGCCTGGCTGGCTTTTCTTTGGTGTCAGGAAGGACGAGGGCCTGGCTGGCTTTTCTTTGGTGTGAGGAAGGACGAGGGCCTGGCTGGCTTTTCTTTGGTGTGAGGAAGGACGAGGGCCTGGCTGGCTTTTCTTTGGTGTCAGGAAGGACGAGGGCCTGGCTGGCTTTTCTTTGGTGTCAGGAAGGACGAGGGCCTGGCTGGCTTTTCTTTGGTGTCAGGAAGGACGAGGGCCTGGCTGGCTTTTCTTTGGTGTCAGGAAGGACGAGGGCCTGGCTGGCTTTTCTTTGGTGTCAGGAAGGACGAGGGCCTGGCTGGCTTTTCTTTGGTGTCAGGAAGGACGAGGGCCTGGCTGGCTTTTCTTTGGTGTCAGGAAGGACGAGGGCCTGGCTGGCTTTTCTTTGGTGTCAGGAAGGACGAGGGCCTGGCTGGCTTTTCTTTGGTGTCAGGAAGGACGAGGGCCTGGCTGGCTTTTCTTTGGTGTCAGGAAGGACGAGGGCCTGGCTGGCTTTTCTTTGGTGTCAGGAAGGACGAGGGCCTGGCTGGCTTTTCTTTGGTGTCAGGAAGGACGAGGGCCTGGCTGGCTTTTCTTTGGTGTCAGGAAGGACGAGGGCCTGGCTGGCTTTTCTTTGGTGTCAGGAAGGACGAGGGCCTGGCTGGCTTTTCTTTGGTGTCAGGAAGGACGAGGGCCTGGCTGGCTTTTCTTTGGTGTCAGGAAGGACGAGGGCCTGGCTGGCTTTTCTTTGGTGTCAGGAAAGACGAGGGCCTGGCTGGCTTGTCTTTGGTGTCAGGAAAGACGAGGGCCTGGCTGGCTTTTCTTTGGTGTCAGGAAGGACGAGGGCCTGGCTGGCTTTTCTTTGGTGTCAGGAAGGACGAGGGCCTGGCTGGCTTTTCTTTGGTGTCAGGAAGGACGAGGGCCTGGCTGGCTTTTCTTTGGTGTCAGGAAAGACGAGGGCCTGGCTGGCTTTTCTTTGGTGTCAGGAAGGACGAGGGTCTGGCTGGCTTTTCTTTGGTGTCAGGAAGGACGAGGGCCTGGCTGGCTTTTCTTTGGTGTCAGGAAGGACGAGGGCCTGGCTGGCTTTTCTTTGGTGTCAGGAAGGACGAGGGCCTGGCTGGCTTTTCTTTGGTGTGAGGAAGGACGAGGGCCTGGCTGGCTTTTCTTTGGTGTGAGGAAGGACGAGGGCCTGGCTGGCTTTTCTTTGGTGTCAGGAAGGACGAGGGCCTGGCTGGCTTTTCTTTGGTGTCAGGAAGGACGAGGGCCTGGCTGGCTTTTCTTTGGTGTCAGGAAGGACGAGGGCCTGGCTGGCTTTTCTTTGGTGTCAGGAAGGACGAGGGCCTGGCTGGCTTTTCTTTGGTGTCAGGAAGGACGAGGGCCTGGCTGGCTTTTCTTTGGTGTCAGGAAGGACGAGGGCCTGGCTGGCTTTTCTTTGGTGTCAGGAAAGACGAGGGCCTGGCTGGCTTTTCTAAAGAATGTAATTTATCAGCTTCAACAAATCACGTTTTTTTTTTTGTCTCTTTACTTGATAAAACAACACGAAGTCACCTACCTACCACAGGCAAGGAAGCTTAGTCTTTGTATTCATTGAAAAGAACACAACGCTCCCATTTTTTCTCTCTGTTGACTCCTTGTCAAGCCTATCTGAGTAGTCAACTATAGTGAATGACTCTGCCTGTCTGCCTGCCTGTCTGCTTGTGCGTGTCTGTCTGCTTGTGTGTCTGCCTGTCTGCCTGCGTGTGTCTGCCTGCCTGTGTGTCTGCCTGCCTGTCTGCTTGTGCGTGTGTCTGTCTGCCTGCCTGCCTACGTGTGTCTGCCTGCCTGTGTGTCTACCTGTCTGTCTGTCTGCTTCTGTGTGTGTCTGCCTGCCTGTGTGTGTGTCTACCTGTCTGCTTGTGTGTATCTGTCTGTGTGTCTGCCTGTCTGTCTGTCTGTCTACCTGTCTGTCTGTGTGTCTGTCTGTCTGCTTGTGTGTGTGTCTGTCTGTGTGTCTGCCTGTGGAGCTATATACTCATGCTAACTGGTTCTCCCAGAGCATTTTAGAAATGTGCGTTGTAATTTCAGAAAATGTCCATAATATATCTGCAATAATAGTGTAATGATGGTGTTTCACAGTGTTACTTACCCGCCAGTGTTGTGATTGGCTGTGATATTTCTCCCGCAGGAGAGAATCTGTTGCGGCATCTGTTGTCAAATTGGGAAAGCTGTTCTGACTCTGTGGCTGTGTTATCTAGTGGAAATCGGGTCAAGTGGCCAATGGAGAAATCGCTCTTGTCATTTCCTGGGTTACTAAAATTCTACACTGTTCTCCTAATAACAGATGTGAGAAAACAAGCACGGAATAGTGCTAGCGAGTGATTGTACCATCTACATCGCTGTGAAATATCTTCATCAGTAACAACACATCACCTTTTAACCAGCTGTTTGAAAGTGAAAGGCTGGAAGCGCGAGTCTCCGCCATGTTACAGGAAACGGGGGGACATTTGTTCTGAATGCAGCCTAGTGCTGTTGCAAGTCACCTATCTTCCACATAGGGCAGCATTCTAGGACATTTAAATGTAGCACCTTTTAACGTTGTTCTAAATGGCACCCTATTCCCTATATAGTGCACTACTTTAGACCAGAGCCCTATGACACCCTATTCCCTATATAGTGCACTACTTTAGACCAGAGCCCTATGACACCCTATTCCCTATATAGTGCACTACTTTTGACCAGGGCCTTATGGGTAGTGCACTGTGTAGGCAATAGGATGCCATTTGGGATTTGACCAGCTATGTATTGTGTTATCAGTGTTTCTACCCGTGTAATTACATAGTAATACAGGAGTAGTGCGCCCTTCCTGGGAGAGGAGGGCCAGTGTGTGTGTGTGTGTGTGTGTGTGTGTGTGTGTGTGTGTGTGTGTGTGTGTGTGTGTGTGTGTGTGTGTGTGTGTGTGTGTGTGTGTGTGTGTGTGTGTGTGTGTGTGTGTGTGTGTGTGTGTGTGTGTGTGTGTGTGTGTGTGTGTGTGTGTGTGTGTACCTTTCAGCAGCAGCTTCTTAGCAAACACAACGCCAGCAGCACATAGTTGCTCAAAGTTTGTGGCTTGAGGGCTGGGATGGTTTATCTTCATCTGAGTGGCAGTGTGTTAACCTACAGTATGTCAGCCGTCTTCAACAACTATTGTCTTCTGCCTTGATGGTGGCAGATACTGAATGGTTTATTTATTTAACCTTTATTTAAACTAGGCAAGTCAGTTAAGAACAAATTCTTATTTTACAATGACGGTCTAGGAACAGTGGGTTAACTGCCTTGTTCAGGGGCAGAACGACAGATTTTTACCTTGTCACCTCGGGGATTCAATCCACCAACCTTTCGGTTACTAGTCCAACGCTCTAACCACTAGGCTACCTGCCTCCCCCCTCTAACCACTAGGCTACCTGCCACCGTTATGTTTCATATCTGTTTGCCCAAAATGAATGGGTAGTTTTGAAATTATTCTCCCCTTTATGGCATTAGCATATGTCTCTCTCACATTCTCTCTCTCTCTCTCTCTCGGTTTCTCTGTTGCTCTCTCAGTCTCTCGGTCTCTGTCTCATTCTCTCTGTCTCTGTCTCTCATTCTTTCTCTTGGTCTCTCGGTCTCTCTCTCTCATTCTTTCTCTTGGTCTCCCGGTCTCTCTGTCTCTCTCTCTCTCTCGCTCTCTCCTGTGTGTGTATGTGTGTTGGAGGAACTACTCTTGATGAAAGGAAAGGGAGTGCTAGCTAGAGGGATCGTCCTGGCACGGAGAAGAGAGGAGACGTATCCTTGCCAAGTAAAAGCTAGATTGTGTAATAATATTACAAGTGAGACAGCTGCTGGGATGGGCTCCTTTTTTTCACTGGAACACAACTTAATAGAGATGGAATTTAATGTAGCATTGTTCTAGAGCAGCGAACACCGCCCCGGGACAATCTTCTCAGGACTTTTTACCCCTTCAGAACAGAAGTGAACCTGACAGGCAAAGTTTTCCTTCTGGGTTTTTCCATCACGTTCTCTTCACTGGAGGGATTTACACACTGGGCGTATCCCAAATAGCCCCCCACATTCCCTATATATAGTGCACTACTTTAGAGCTCTGATCTAAAGTAGTGCACTATATAGGGGGCCATTGGGGACGTAATAATATATATATATTTTTTAAAACCTTTTATTTAACGAGGCAAGTCAGTTAAGAACAAATTCATATTTACAATGACGGCTTAACAAAAGGCCTCCTACGAGGACGGGGGCCTGGGATTAAAAAATAAAAATATAGGACAAAACACACATCACGACAAGAGAGACACCATAACACTACATAAAGAGAGACCTAAGACAACAACATGGCAGCAACACAAAACATGGTACAAACATTATTGGGCACAGACAACAGCACAAAAGGGCAAGAAGGTAGAGACAGTAATATGAGGGATCTGAGTAAGTATGGTAATGGCAGAATCAGCTGAATATTTTCTTTCTGATAGTCTTTCTCTTTCTTACTGTGCAGTTAGGCAGGAAACCACAGTGTCCCGTTAGCTAGGTAGCACCATAGCATTGTGAATGACAAATCTTTCAGTGAGGAAACTTCCATTCCTGCGGTCTGTGACTCTGATTAGTCAGATGCTGTGTCAGCCAGGTGGTGGTGGTGGTGGTGAAAAAGGGATGTTATTATGGAAACCACCTCTAACCTCCACAGTAAGAGTCAGGAAGACTCATCGAAGATTCATGACGAAACGCTCGATGAGCGTCGTCGTTGGATTGAGACACGGACGATACGATGCCGTGAGGAACCTCTGCCTGTCTTGGCCATCAAATTGCAACACTGTGTCGTGTCCCCATGTCTTGAAGATGAAACATGATATCCAAGCCCAGCGTTAAGGGAGGGACAGTTTTTATTTTTAAAGGAGGGCTAATTAAATTGTCCCTGGAGGGACGGGGTCCATTTTATGGCACCATTCCTCAGAAGAGCCTGGCTGCTGCTCCGGAGCCCACCTTACCAAGAGACACTAGGTGTGTCCCATCGAACACACACACACAAATCAAATGTATTTATATAGCCCTTCTTACATCAGCTGATATCTCAAAGTGCTGTACAGAAACCCAGCCTAAAACCCCAAACAGCAAGCAATGCAGGTGTAGAAGCACGGTGGCTTGGAAAAACTCCCTAGAAAGGCCAAAACCTAGTTAGAAACCTAGAGAGGAACCAGGCTATGAGGGGTGGGCCAGTCCTCTTCTGGCTGTGCCGGGTGAAGATTATAACAGAACATGGCCAAGATGTTCAAATGTTCATAAATGACCAGCAGGGTCAAATAATAATAATCACAGTAGTTGTCGAGGGTGCAACAAGTCAGCACCTCAGGAGTAAATGGTCAGGGCTCAGCATTAACATGTTTAATTATACAAAGCTAAAATGTTGATACAAAAAAACCTGTTTTTGAATTTCTTTATTTTATTTCAAAGTCATTTGTGTTCAAATGTTTCTACGTTGTTTTAAAAGCACTACTCTTATTGAGATGCACTACATTTAAATTCTACACTGTCTCTTTAAGAGTGTCAAGTTTGAATGATAACATGTAAGAGATCAATCATTCATTCATTGCTATAATCATTGATCTTCTAAAGAAGTTATCCGTTCTCCTTTCTTTCTGTGCCCCCAAATGTTTAGATGTACTAGTAAAGTTACCAGGCTGTTAACTAGCTGAGGTAACATGACTGATGTACTGGTAAAGTTACCAGGTTGTTAACTAGCTGAGGTAACAGGACTGATGTACTGGTAAAGTTACCAGGCGGTTAACTAGCTGAGGTAACATGACTGATGTACTGGTAAAGTTACCAGGCGGTTAACTAGCTGAGGTAACATGACTGATGTACTAGTAAAGTTACCAGGCGGTTAACTAGCTGAGGTAACATGACTGGTGTTTAGATGTACTAGTAAAGTTACCAGGCTGTTAACTAGCTGAGGTAACAGGACTGGTGTTTAGATGTACTGGTAAAGTTACCAGGCGGTTAACTAGCTGAGGTAACATGACTGATGTTTAGATGTACTGGTAAAGTTACCAGGCTGTTAACTAGCTGAGGTAACATGACTGATGTACTAGTAAAGTTACCAGGCTGTTAACTAGCTGAGGTAACAGGACTGGTGTTTAGATGTACTGGTAAAGTTACCAGGCGGTTAACTAGCTGAGGTAACATGACTGATGTTTAGATGTACTGGTAAAGTTACCAGGCTGTTAACTAGCTGAGGTAACAGGACTGATGTACTAGTAAAGTTACCAGGTTGTTAACTAGCTGAGGTAACAGGACTGATGTACTGGTAAAGTTACCAGGTTGTTAACTAGCTGAGGTAACAGGACTGATGTACTAGTAAAGTTACCAGGTTGTTAACTAGCTGAGGTAACAGGACTGATGTACTGGTAAAGTTACCAGGTTGTTAACTAGCTGAGGTAACAGGACTGATGTACTGGTAAAGTTACCAGGTTGTTAACTAGCTGAGGTAACAGGACTGAAGTACTGGTAAAGTTACCAGGTTGTTAACTAGCTGAGGTAACATGACTGGTGTTTAGATGTACTAGTAAAGTTACCAGGCGGTTAACTAGCTGAGGTAACAGGACTGATGTACTAGTAAAGTTACCAGGCTGTTAACTAGCTGAGGTAACATGACTGGTGTTTAGATGTACTAGTAAAGTTACCAGGCTGTTAACTAGCTGAGGTAACATGACTGATGTACTGGTAAAGTTACCAGGCGGTTAACTAGCTGAGGTAACATGACTGGTTTTGGAACGACCCACAACATGGTTTATGAACTGGGCCTAGAAACAAACCTTTTGTTCCGCCAGCCACTGTGGCCGGTAGAAGATGATCAAATCTACCAGCCAGGTTTGGGATTTCCCCTGTTTTCTTTCTCAAAAATCACACCTTTTTTGATTTTATTATAGAAAAACAACGAAATTGGATGTTCTAATTTCAATAGCACACCTCAAGAGACTGGTGTTTTGACTGGCGGTGTTTCTGTACTGGGCAATAGCACCTGATTTGATACAAATCATCATAATATATCATTTTCTATCAGGTAAGCCTACTTTGCGGTTAACATTTAATTTGGGAAAGTTTTCTGGGAAAGCCTTTTAGAAATGACTTGCTAACTGGCTAAACAATGTGGTAGACACGCTAATCCCATGTCGTTTTCGTCTTCAGAAAGTTGCAAGAAATACAAATGACTGATGCATTTTCTTTTCATATTCTTTAGGCCCTTGGATTGAACAAATCTGCTGTTATTTTTCCCTCCGGGGCAGTCTGAGACAACTATTACAACCATTACAACCATTACCTGGGTGATTTTTTTATTTTTTATTTCTGGTCGCACTGGTGCTCCCAAAATATCTAGGAGCTAATGCGACCAAAATGGTCACCCTGCCCACACACTAGCGCGCACGGACACACACATCACTCTGATGAAGAGTGAGTGTGTGTGTGTTTGTGTGTCTGATGAAGAGTGAGTGTGTGTGTGTTTGTGTGTCTGGTGAAGAGTGAGTGTGTGTTTGTGTGTCTGATGAAGAGTGAGTGTGTGTGTGTGTGTGTGTGTCTGATGAAGGGTGAGTGTGTGTGTGTGTGTCTGATGAAGAGTGTGTGTGTTTGTGTGTCTGATGAAGGGTGAGTGTGTGTGTGTCTGATGAGTGTGTGTGAGAGAGCATGTTTCAGGTGTATGTGAGCCATAATCACAGGCCTGTCTAACCCTCTGTGCTACAGATTGTGGTTTGTTGTGAAGGTCAGAATGTGTTGATTAAATGTGGTTATAAGGTCAGAATTTCATTTCCAGAGGATTCATGTATTTACTGTGTTCTTCGTTTTGACGGCTGGGCCCGACTATCTCCCGGCCCCGACTATCTCTCTCCAGTACTGACCTGTCCTCTCTCTCTCCAGTACTGACCTGTCCTCTCTCTCTCCAGTACTGACCTGTCCTCTCTCTCTCCAGTACTGACCTGTCCTCTCTCTCTCTCCAGTACTGACCTGTCCTCTGTCTCTCCAGTACTGACCTGTCCTCTCTCTCCCCAGTACTGACCTGTCCTCTCTCTCTCCAGTACTGACCTGTCCTCTCTGTCTCTCCAGTACTGACCTGTCCTCTCTGTCTCTCCAGTACTGACCTGTCCTCTCTGTCTCTCCAGTACTGACCTGTCCTCTCTGTCTCTCCAGTACTGACCTGTCCTCTCTGTCTCTCCAGTACTCTACAGAGCTGAAGAAGCTGTACTGTCAGATCGCCAAGACGTGTCCCATCCAGATCAAGGTGCTGACCAACCCCCCGCAGGGCGCCGTCATCAGAGCCATGCCCGTTTACAAGAAGGCAGAGCACGTCACCGAGGTGGTCAAACGCTGCCCCAACCACGAGCTCAGCCGGGAGTTCAACGACGGTTAGTTATGTCTCTCAAACGCTCCTAAAACACCATTGATAACATATTATGCTTTTATAAACTGAAAAATACAGAACATCTTATTCTGGACATTTTAAGCCCACGTATAGGTGTTGAGTCACATATGAAGATGCAACATATTTTTGCTGTTTTGAGTTCAGCGACCGTTAGTTAACTGATCTCTCAGGACATGCTCCTTGCAGTGAGCATTTAGTTACCAATGGTTTGGATCACAGGCCTGCATCAAGGTTTGTTACCCCTCTCAGATGCTTCCTGTATCATGACGTTATTAACTAACCTTTACCTCAGATGCTTCCTGTACCATGACGTTATTAACTAACCTTTACCTCAGATGCTTCCTGTACCATGACGTTATTAACTAACCTTTACCTCAGATGCTTCCTGTATCATGACGTTATTAACTAACCTTTACCTCAGATGCTTCCTGTATCATGATGTTATTAACTAACCTTTACCTCAGATGCTTCCTGTATCATGATGTTATTAACTAACCTTTACCTCAGATGCTTCCTGTATCATGATGTTATTAACTAACCTTTACCTCAGATGCTTCCTGTATCATGACGTTATTAACTAACCTTTACCCCTCTGATGCTTCCTGTATCATGATGTTATTAACTAACCTTTACCTCAGATGCTTCCTGTATCATGACGTTATTAACTAACCTTTACCTCTGATGCTCCCTGTATCATGATGTTATTAACTAACCTTTACCTCAGATGCTTCCTGTATCATGACTTTATTAACTAACCTTTACCTCAGATGCTTCCTGTACCATGACGTTATTAACTAACCTTTACCTCAGATGCTTCCTGTATCATGACGTTATTAACTAACCTTTACCTCTGATGCTTCCTGTATCATGACGTTATTAACTAACCTTTACCTCTGATGCTTCCTGTATCATGACGTTATTAACTAACCTTTACCCCTCAGATGCTTCCTGTACCATGACGTTATTAACTAACCTTTACCTCTGATGCTTCCTGTATCATGACGTTATTAACTAACCTTTACCTCTGATGCTCCCTGTATCATGACGTTATTAACTAACCTTTACCTCAGATGCTTCCTGTATCATGACGTTATTAACTAACCTTTACCTCTGATGCTTCCTGTATCATGACGTTATTAACTAACCTTTACCCCTCAGATGCTTCCTGTACCATGACGTTATTAACTAACCTTTACCTCTGATGCTTCCTGTATCATGACGTTATTAACTAACCTTTACCTCTGATGCTCCCTGTATCATGACGTTATTAACTAACCTTTACCTCAGATGCTTCCTGTATCATGATGTTATTAACTAACCTTTACCTCAGATGCTTCCTGTATCATGATGTTATTAACTAACCTTTACCTCAGATGCTTCCTGTATCATGACGTTATTAACTAACCTTTACCTCAGATGCTTCCTGTATCATGACGTTATTAACTAACCTTTACCTCAGATGCTTCCTGTATCATGATGTTATTAACTAACCTTTACCTCAGATGCTTCCTGTATCATGACGTTATTAACTAACCTTTACCCCTCAGATGCTTCCTGTATCATGATGTTATTAACTAACCTTTACCTCAGATGCTTCCTGTATCATGACGTTATTAACTAACCTTTACCTCAGATGCTTCCTGTATCATGACGTTATTAACTAACCTTTACCTCAGATGCTTCCTGTATCATGATGTTATTAACTAACCTTTACCTCAGATGCTTCCTGTATCATGACGTTATTAACTAACCTTTACCCCTCAGATGCTTCCTGTATCATGATGTTATTAACTAACCTTTACCTCAGATGCTTCCTGTATCATGACGTTATTAACTAACCTTTAACCCTCAGATGCTTCCTGTATCATGATGTTATTAACTAACCTTTACCTCAGATGCTTCCTGTATCATGACGTTATTAACTAACCTTAACCCCTCAGATGCTTCCTGTATCATGACGTTATTAACTAACCTTTACCTCTGATGCTTCCTGTATCATGACGTTATTAACTAACCTTTACCTCTGATGCTTCCTGTATCATGATGTTATTAACTAACCTTTACCTCAGATGCTTCCTGTATCATGACGTTATTAACTAACCTTTACCTCTGATGCTTCCTGTATCATGACGTTATTAACTAACCTTTACCTCAGATGCTTCCTGTATCATGACGTTATTAACTAACCTTTACCTCAGATGCTTCCTGTATCATGATGTTATTAACTCAACTACCTTTGATGAACCATCGATCACTTATTTATCTTCTCTGATCTGAACATGCAGCATATTTTGCTATTTGATAAGCTTATGGTATTTTGTGTTTTGTAGGTCAGATAGCCCCTCCCAGTCACCTGATCCGAGTGGAGGGTAACAGCCACTCTCAGTATCTGGAGGACTCCATCACGGGCCGTCAGAGTGTGCTGGTCCCCTACGAGCCCCCCCAGGTAGGCTACAGTACTCCCCTCCTTACAAGCCCCCCAGGTAGGCTACAGTACTCCCCTCCTTACAACCCCCCCCAGGTAGACTACAGTACTCCCCTCCTTACAACCCCCCCCCAGGTAGGCTACAGTACTCCCCTCCTTACAAGCACCCCAGGTAGTCTACAGTACTCCCCTGTCTGCCCTCCTTACAACCCTTCTCAGGTAGACTAAAGTACTCCCCTCCTTACAAGCCCCCCAGGTAGACTACAGTACTCCCCTCCTTACAACCCCCCCAGGTAAATTACAGTACTCCCCGGTCTGCCCTCCTTAACCCCCCCCCCCCCCCCCGGGCAGTGTAGAGTCAACCCTGTCCAGTCTGTCCCCTCCTGTCCCCCATATCACCACCAAGCCCCCCCCCCCCCCCCAGGCAGTGTAGAGTCAGCCCTGTCCAGTCTGTCCCCTCCTGTCCCCCATATCACCACCAAGCCCCCCCCCCCCCCCCAGGCAGTGTAGAGTCAGCCCTGTCCAGTCTGTCCCCTCCTGTCCCCCATATCACCACCAAGCCCCCCACCCCCCCCCCCCAGGCAGTGTAGAGTCAGCCCTGTCCAGTCTGTCCCCTCCTGTCCCCCATATCACCACCAAGCCCCCCCCCCCCCCAGGCAGTGTAGAGTCAGCCCTGTCCAGTCTGTCCCCTCCCCCAGCCCTGGCGACAGACAGTCTCCAACCCCTGTCCCCCTTGTCTCTCCCCTGTCCCCTCTGTCATCACAACCACCACTCTGTCTATCTGTCTGCAACACCCTACGTGTCTCAGACGGGGTCACAGCAGAGTCTGGGCCCCTGATCTTCTGTAAATCTGGCTATCCTCACGTACTGGCCCTCTCATAGCCCCCCCCCCCCCCATACCCCCTCATCCAATCAGTCAGTGACAGTCAGCCCAGCAGCTGGTGTTCTCAACGGCCCCTCACCCCTACTGGGCCCATAGTGTGTACTACTACTACCTGTGTCCTCAACAGCCCCTCACCCCTACTGGGCCCATAGTGTGTACTACTACTACCTGTGTCCTCAACAGCCCCTCACCCCTACTGGGCCCATAGTGTGTACTACTACTACCTGTGTCCTCAACAGCCCCTCACCCCTACTGGGCCCATAGTGTGTACTACTACTACCTGTGTCCTCAACAGCCCCTCAACCCTACTGGGCCTATAGTGTGTACTACTACTACCTGTGTCCTCAACAGCCCCTACTGGGCCCATAGTGTGTACTACTACTACCTGTGTCCTCAACAGCCCCTCACCCCTACTGGGCCCATAGTGTGTACTACTACTGCCTGTGTCCTCAACAGCCCCTCACCCCTACTGGGCCCATAGTGTGTACTACTACTACCTGTGTCCTCAACAGCCCCTCACCCCTACTGGGCCTATAGTGTGTACTACTACTACCTGTGTCCTCAACAGCCCCTCACCCCTACTGGGCCTATAGTGTGTACTACTACTACCTGTGTCCTCAACAGCCCCTCACCCCTACTGGGCCTATAGTGTGTACTACTACTACCTGTGTCCTCAACAGCCCCTCACCCCTACTGGGCCCATAGTGTGTACTACTACTACCTGTGTCCTCAACAGCCCCTCACCCCTACTGGGCCTATAGTGTGTACTACTACTACCTGTGTCCTCAACAGCCCCTCACCCCTACTGGGCCTATAGTGTGTACTACTACTACCTGTGTCCTTAACAGCCCCTCACCCCTACTGGGCCCATAGTGTGTACTACTACTACCTGTGTCCTCAACAGCCCCTCACCCCTACTGGGCCCATAGTGTGTACTACTACTACCTGTGTTCTCAACAGCCCCTACTGGGCCCATAGTGTGTACTACTACTACCTGTGTCCTCAACGGCCCCTCACCCCTACTGGGCCCATAGTGTGTACTACTACTACCTGTGTCCTCAACAGCCCCTCACCCCTACTGGGCCTATAGTGTGTACTACTACTACCTGTGTCTTCAACAGCCCCTCACCCTACTGGGCCTATAGTGTGTACTACTACTACCTGTGTCCTCAACAGCCCCTCACCCCTACTGGGCCCATAGTGTGTACTACTACTACCTGTGTCCTCAACGGCCCCTCACCCCTACTGGGCCCATAGTGTGTACTACTACTACCTGTGTCCTCAACAGCCCCTACTGGGCCCATAGTGTGTACTACTACTAACTGTGTCCTCAACAGCCCCTCACCCCTACTGGGCCCATAGTGTGTACTACTACTACCTGTGTCCTCAACAGCCCCTACTGGGCCCATAGTGTGTACTACTACTACCTGTGTCCTCAACAGCCCCTCACCCCTACTGGGCCCATAGTGTGTACTACTACTACCTGTGTCCTCAACAGCCCCTCACCCCTACTGGGCCCATAGTGTGTACTACTACTACCTGTGTCCTCAACGGCCCCTCACCCCTACTGGGCCCATAGTGTGTACTACTACTACCTGTGTCCTCAACAGCCCCTCACCCCTACTGGGCCCATAGTGTGTACTACTACTACCTGTGTCCTCAACAGCCCCTCACCCCTACTGGGCCCATAGTGTGTACTACTACTACCTGTGTCCTCAACAGCCCCTCACCCCTACTGGGCCCATAGTGTGTACTACTACTACCTGTGTCCTCAACGGCCCCTCACCCCTACTGGGCCCATAGTGTGTACTACTACTACCTGTGTCCTCAACAGCCCCTCACCCCTACTGGGCCCATAGTGTGTACTACTACTACCTGTGTCCTCAACGGCCCCTCACCCCTACTGGGCCCATAGTGTGTACTACTACTACCTGTGTCCTCAACAGCCCCTCACCCCTACTGGGCCCATAGTGTGTACTACTACTACCTGTGTCCTCAACGGCCCCTCACCCCTACTGGGCCCATAGTGTGTACTATTACTACCTGTGTCCTCAACGGCCCCTCACCCCTACTGGGCCCATAGTGTGTACTACTACTACCTGTGTCCTCAACAGCCCCTACTGGGCCCATAGTGTGTACTACTACTACCTGTGTCCTCAACAGCCCCTCACCCCTACTGGGCCCATAGTGTGTACTACTACTACCTGTGTCCTCAACGGCCCCTCACCCCTACTGGGCCCATAGTGTGTACTACTACTACCTGTGTCCTCACCGGCCCCTCACCCCTACTGGGCCCATAGTGTGTACTACTACTACCTGTGTCCTCAACGGCCCCTCACCCCTACTGGGCCCATAGTGTGTACTACTACTGCCTGTGTCCTCAACAGCCCCTCACCCCTACTAGGCCCATAGTGTGTACTACTACTACCTGTGTCCTCAACAGCCCCTACTGGGCCCATAGTGTGTACTACTACTACCTGTGTCCTCAACAGCCCCTCACCCCTACTGGGCCTATAGTGTGTACTACTACTGCCTGTGTCCTCAACAGCCCCTCACCCCTACTGGGCCTATAGTGTGTACTACTACTACCTGTGTCCTCAACAGCCCCTCACCCCTACTGGGCCCATAGTGTGTACTACTACTACCTGTGTCCTCAACAGCCCCTCACCCCTACTGGGCCCATAGTGTGTACTACTACTACCTGTGTCCTCAACAGCCCCTCACCCCTACTGGGCCCATAGTGTGTACTACTACTACCTGTGTCCTCAACAGCCCCTCACCCCTACTGGGCCTATAGTGTGTACTACTACTACCTGTGTCCTCAACAGCCCCTCACCCCTACTGGGCCCATAGTGTGTACTACTACTACCTGTGTCCTCAACGGCCCCTCACCCCTACTGGGCCTATAGTGTGTACTACTACTACCTGTGTCCTCAACAGCCCCTCACCCCTACTGGGCCCATAGTGTGTACTACTACTACCTGTGTCCTCAACAGCCCCTCACCCCTACTGGGCCCATAGTGTGTACTACTACCACCTGTGTCCTCAACAGCCCCTCACCCCTACTGGGCCCATAGTGTGTACTACTACTACCTGTGTCCTCAACAGCCCCTCACCCCTACTGGGCCCATAGTGTGTACTACTACTACCTGTGTCCTCAACAGCCCCTCACCCCTACTGGGCCCATAGTGTGTACTACTACCACCTGTGTCCTCAACAGCCCCTCACCCCTACTGGGCCCATAGTGTGTACTACTACTACCTGTGTCCTCAACAGCCCCTCACCCCTACTGGGCCCATAGTGTGTACTACTACTACCTGTGTCCTCAACAGCCCCTCACCCCTACTGGGCCCATAGTGTGTACTACTACTACCTGTGTCCTCAACAGCCCCTCACCCCTACTGGGCCCATAGTGTGTACTACTACTACCTGTGTCCTCAACGGCTCTGGCCTAAACACTCAACTACCACTGTCATATATATATAAAAAGCAGTGCTTATATTCAGATGGTCAGATGTGTACTACCTGTGTGTTTACAACCACCGAACACTTATTTTCTTCAGTCTTTTAAAATCATTTATGTTTATGAGGTGTTTCCATTCATTTGACCTGCTGTTCTCGTCCTCTTCCAGGTGGGCACAGAGTTCACCACCATCCTCTACAACTTCATGTGTAACTCCAGCTGTGTGGGAGGCATGAACCGACGCCCTATCCTCATCATCGTCACCCTGGAAGCCAGAGAGTAAGACATTTAGTTTTTTGTTGTCAGTGGCTACTATAGGGTTGCAATATTCTGGACACTTTCCACAGTTGGAGGATTCCCGGAATCAGGAGTGGGAATCTTCCAAACGGGATTTATGAAAAGAAAGAAAAAATATTGGGGAGGGGGAAATGTCCATATTGGGTATTTTGTATCTGATCCCACCTCCTCATAGATGGTAAAAAAGTCTTGGTCCGTCTCTCTCTCGCCACCTAGTGGTCAGGTGCTTGGACGTCGTTGCTTCGAGGCCAGGATCTGTGCGTGTCCTGGCCGGGACCGCAAGGCGGACGAGGACAGCATCCGCAAGCAGCATGTTACTGACGGAACAAAGACCAGTGAGGGTATGAAACGCCGTAAGTAGTGCTGGGAGCTGCTGGAGGACTGACTCTGATTATACTACACTCTGCATGCTGCCAGCCCCTTGGCTGTGGTGTCTCCTCCTGCGCTCTGCTGTCTCCTCCTGCGCTCTGCTGTCTCCTCCTCCTCCTCTGCGTCGTCCCCTCCTGCTCTGCGTCGTCTCCTCCTGCTCTGTGCTGTGTCCTCCTGCTCTGTGCTTGTTTTCCATCCTATGCTTGCTGAGGTTAATACGTAGGATAAAGTTAGCGTCATCCCAGGTGTACCAACCCAGGTACTTACCAGGCCTCTGTCCCCCTCCTCAGCCTTCCACCAGGTCTCTCATGGAATACAGATGTCCTCCATCAAGAAGAGAAGATCTACAGATGAGGAAGTGTTCTGTCTGCCCGTAAGTGTCTACAGTCTGGCCACACTCTTGTCATTCAGCTGGGATTTACCCCAGAGAATTAGCTGACCCCCCCCCCCATGACGATGTTCAATAAACTATGGAATTGATTGACCCTGTGAAGTTCTGATACTGTCTGTTCGATAGAAATAGAACCCAGATGAAAACATTTATTAGGGGAGTGTTTCAAAATAAGAGCCCGAACTTCAGAATAAAAGTCCTCTGTCCATACTGGCAAAAGCAACCTTGTTATATACGTTAATATATACAAAAGTATGTGGACACCCCTTCAAATTAGTGGATTTGGCTATTTCAGCCACACTCGTTGCTGACAGGTGTATAAAAATCGAGAACACAACCATGGAATCTCCATGGACAAACATTGGCAGTAGAATGGCCTTACTGAAGAGCTCAGTGACTTTCATTGTGGCACCGTCATAGGATGCCACCTTTCCAACAAGTCAGTTTGTCAAATTACTGCCCTGCTAGAGCTGCCCCGGTCAACTATAAGTGCTGTTCCTGTGAAGTGGAAACGTCTAGGAGCAACAACGGCTCATCCAAAAAGTGGTAGGCCACGCAAGATCACAGAACGGGACCGCCAAGTGCTGAAGCGCGTAGCGCATAAAAATCGTCTGTCCTCGGTTGCAACACTCACTACCAAGTTCCAAACTGCCTCTGAAAGCAACGTCAGCACAATAACTGTTCGTCGGGAGCATCATGAAATGGGTTTCCATGGCCGAGCAGCCGCACACAAGCCTTAGATCACCTTTCTCAATGCGTCGGCTGGAGAGGTGTAAAGCTCGCTGCCATTGGATTCTGGAGCAGTGGAAACGCAATTCTCTGGAGTGATGAATCACGCTTCAGGAGAACGCTACCTGCCCCAATGCATAGTGCCAACTGTAAAGTTTGGTGGAGGAAGAATAATAGTCTGGGACTGTTTTTCATGGTTTGGGCCCCTTAGTTCCAGTGAAGGGACATTTCAACGCTACAGCATACAATGACATTCTAGACGATTCTGTGCTTCCAACTTTGTGGCAACAGTTTGGGGAAGGCCCTTTCCCTGTTTCAACATGACAATGCCCCCGTGCACAAAGCGAGGTCCATGCAGAAATGTTTGTTGAGACCGGTGTGGAAGAACTTGACTGTCTGGGCACAGAGCCCTGACCTCAACCCCATCGAACACCATTGGGGTGATTTGGAACGCCGACTGCGAGCCAGGCCTAATCGCCCAACATCAGTGCCCGACCTCACTAATGCTCTTGTGGCTGAATGGAAGCAAGTCCCTGCAGCAATGTTCCAACATCTAGTGGAAAGACTTCCCAGAAGAGTGGAGGCTGTTACAGCAGCAAAGAGGGGGAGACCAACTCCATATTAATGCCCATGATTTTCTAATGAGATGTTAAACGATCAGGTGTCCACATACTTTTGGTCATGTAGTGAATGTTTTCTATCAAACAATATAATATACATCTCTGTATGTCTGCATTAAATTAATCGTGTGGATTGTCCCAGCTGCTGACCAACCCCTCTCGCTCTCTCTCTCTCTCTCTCTGTCTCTGTAGATTAAAGGCCGTGAAATCTATGAGATTTTGGTCAAAATCAAAGAGTCACTGGAACTCATGCAGTTTCTGCCTCAGCACACTGTCGAGTCGTACAGGCAGCAGCAGCAGAACCTCCTGCAGAAACAGTGAGTACTACCCTCTGTCGGACCGGTCCATTAGATAAAGGATTACTGTACTACCCTCTGTTGGACCGGTCCATTAGATAAAGGATTACTATACTACCCTCTGTCGGACCGGTCCATTAGAGAAAGGATTACTGTACTACCCTCTGTCGGACCGGTCCATTAGAGAAAGGATTACTGTACTACCCTCTGTCGGACCGGTCCATTAGAGAAAGGATTACTGTACTACCCTCTGTCGGACCGGTCCATTAGATAAAGGATTACTGTACTACCCTCTGTTGGACCGGTCCATTAGATAAAGGATTACTATACTACCCTCTGTCGGACCGGTCCATTAGAGAAAGGATTACTGTACTACCCTCTGTCGGACCGGTCCATTAGAGAAAGGATTACTGTACTACCCTCTGTCGGACCGGTCCATTAGAGAAAGGATTACTGTACTACCCTCTGTCGGACCGGTCCATTAGATAAAGGATTACTGTACTACCCTCTGTCGGACCGGTCCATTAGATAAAGGATTACTGTACTACCCTCTGTCGGACCGGTCCATTAGATAAAGGATTACTGTACTACCCTCTGTCGGACCGGTCCATTAGATAAAGGATTACTGTACTACCCTCTGTCGGACCGGTCCATTAGATAAAGGATTACTGTACTACCCTCTGTCGGACCGGTCCATTAGATAAAGGATTACTGTACTACCCTCTGTCGGACCGGTCCATTAGATAAAGGATTACTGTACTACCCTCTGTCGGACCGGTCCATTAGATAAAGGATTACTGTACTACCCTCTGTCGGACCGGTCCATTAGATAAAGGATTACTGTACTACCCTCTGTCGGACCGGTCCATTAGATAAAGGATTACTGTACTACCCTCTGTCGGACCGGTCCATTAGAGAAAGGATTACTGTACTACCCTCTGTCGGACCGGTCCATTAGATAAAGGATTACTGTACTACCCTCTGTCGGACCGGTCCATTAGATAAAGGATTACTGTACTACCCTCTGTCGGACCGGTCCATTAGAGAAAGGATTACTGTACTACCCTCTGTCGGACCGGTCCATTAGATAAAGGATTACTGTACTACCCTCTGTCGGACCGGTCCATTAGATAAAGGATTACTGTACTACCCTCTGTCGGACCGGTCCATTAGATAAAGGATTACTGTACTACCCTCTGTCGGACCGGTCCATTAGATAAAGGATTACTGTACTACCCTCTGTCGGACCGGTCCATTAGATAAAGGATTACTGTACTACCCTCTGTCGGACCGGTCCATTAGAGAAAGGATTACTGTACTACCCTCTGTCGGACCGGTCCATTAGATAAAGGATTACTGTACTACCCTCTGTCGGACCGGTCCATTAGATAAAGGATTACTGTACTACCCTCTGTCGGACCGGTCCATTAGAGAAAGGATTACTGTACTACCCTCTGTCGGACCGGTCCATTAGATAAAGGATTACTGTACTACCCTCTGTCGGACCGGTCCATTAGATAAAGGATTACTGTACTACCCTCTGTCGGACCGGTCTATTAGATAAAGGATTACTGTACTACCCTCTGTCGGACCGGTCCATTAGATAAAGGATTACTGTACTACCCTCTGTAAGACCGGTCCATTAGATAAAGGATTACTGTACTACCCTCTGTCGGACCGGTCCATTAGATAAAGGATTACTGTACTACCCTCTGTCGGACCGGTCCATTAGATAAAGGATTACTGTACTACCCTCTGTCGGACCGATCTATTAGATAAAGTATTACTGAAACCACTGAGCTAGACTCCACAAGGCTTACAACACTAGTGTGAACACCACTAAGCTGGAAACAAGGTCCCGCCCCCCCCTCAGCTTAACCTCTGGTTCCTTGTTTTGTCTCTTAACCTTCTGCATGTGCTCTACGGTTGACATTCGAACTTGATTGACTAGTTTGCCTATGAATTAAAAGAAAGACTGTGTACTGCAGCATATGAAGCTTATTCAAGGGAAAGCACTCGAAGTTGTGAAATGTTAGTTTTACTTTTTGTTTTGGATTCAACACCACCCTGATTTGAGCGTGATAGCTTGTTTTGGTGGAATACATAGCCTGTTACTGAGATGTAGGGTTGTGTAACATTGAGTACTGCAGTAATGATGTTTGAGCTGAGTGAACACATCAGCGTGATGACTATTTGGATAAGGCTTAAGACGATGGCTGTTTTGACAGGTGAACATTTTTGCTTTTTGGTCACTCACTATATTTTATCAGAACATGTCTACAAGTTGCATTTGCTTCTCAGAGGGTTGTGTGATATAGAGCTGGGTTTCGTCTCTGATGAGATGTTACCCCAAGCCTGGGCATCAGAACCTACGCTCTGTTTTACAAGCCTGGGCATCAGAACCTACGCTCTGTTTTACAAGCCTGGGCATCAGAACCTACGCTCTGTTTTACAAGCCTGGGCATCAGAACCTACGCTCTGTTTTACAAGCCTGAACATCAGAACCTACGCTCTGTTTTACAAGCCTGGGCATCAGAACCTACGCTCTGTTTTACAAGCCTGGGCATCAGAACCTACGCTCTGTTTTACAAGCCTGGGCATCAGAACCTACGCTCTGTTTTACAAGCCTGAGCAACAGAACCTGTGCTCTGTTTTACAAGCCTGAATAGACTGATGGAAACGCCTTTAGGTGCTCTGCCAGGTTTGCACAACAACAGCCGTTTCCAAATCCCTTATCCAGTCAGTCCCAGTAATTGGCTTGAGTGTTTTCATACACTCTCATACACAAATGCTGCACTCCCTCGCCCTCATTGAGGGGCGGACTGGGACCAGAAATCTGCCCTGGCATTTCTAACACGCCGGAACAATTTTTTTCACCTCAAGGCCCCCACACCGGCCCCATTTATTAACCAGATAATGATCATTTTGCGCAAAAAAAACAACAAGTTAGACTGGCCCACTGGGCTAAAAATGAACTAGCACATCTAGCAGTTGCCTGAAATGCCAGATGGCCAGTCCGCCCCTGCCCTCAGTCCTCGCCCATTCAGTTTAAGGGCTGGGGAGAAAAAGGCGGTTATTTGTAAATTATAGTTTTAAATAGTGTGCTGCTTTCCTTGACGCCCTATGATAATTACTGCTTTTGTTATCGTTTCTCATTTAGAAAACTGTCAGACTTACATTCGCTTTAAAAAAAAAAATCCTGGTTTGAAAAGCCAGTTTTAGGCGTAGCCCATTTTAGGTTTACTGTTAGTTTAGGTGCTGTCATCCTGCACTATGGCGCCCCCATCCACAGTGTGGCTGGTTGTGGCAGTGCAGCATGTATGACACACTGGAGGGCAGGGCCCAGTGGTTTTATATGCTGCAATGCCGTCACTGGTTAATTTCATAAGAACAGAACAGTATTTAGCCTACACTATACTTTACACTATTGATGTTTTGGGGAACATCTTCAAACTCAACAAACTGGTCAAGAACAGCTGTATTTACTCTAGACTGAAAACCTGTAGTTTGTAGCATAGTTGACTGGACTGTGTTCAGATTCTCATGCCTCATCTCTGCACACTGCGCTTTATTCTGATCCTGTTGCTTCACTCTCTTCTCCATGACCTTTCACCTCCATTAGTCCTAACCCCAGTAGTGTTCTTCACAGCATTATCAAATAAAAAATCCTGCCAGAAGGTGTGTTTTGATTTTGATTTTACTCTATGGACAGTCAAGTCCAGAGTCTCCCGATTTATGATACTATTGCTGTTTAATAGTGCCCTCTTCTGGAAGTTAATGTTACCACACACGGCACTGAAATGGCCACACTGCACTGAAATGGCCACACTGCACTGAAATGGCCACACTGCACTGAAATGGCCACACTGCACTGAAATGGCCACACTGCACTGAAATGGCCACACTGCACTGAAATGGCCACACGGCACTGAAATGGCCACACGGCACTGAAATGGCCACACGGCACTGAAATGGCCACACGGCACTGAAATGGCCACACTGCACTGAAATGGCCATCCTTCATTTTCTTCTTCAATACTGTGTTTCCAAATGGCTGTTTCTCTATTTTGTAACTCTCTTCTCTCAACCTTTGACTTTCTACTGGTTTATTTCTCTGTTTCCTGTTTCCTACTCTCCTAAAGTGAGTCCTTACTTTCTTCTTCTCTCTTTCTTCTCTGGTTCCTGTCTGCAGTCTGCTTAAAGCCCGGCTACGTTCAGAGCTCCTGGAACCCCTAGCAGCAGAGCAGAGGAGACGATGCAGTACCTCCTGAGACTCACCTCATCCTCACATTCCTCCTCCCTTCAGTTTCCTCGCCCCTAAAACCTCAGCCACAATCAGACTAGGGGCTCCTCTTTCACCTCTCATCCATCTCGCTCTTTCTGGACTTTTTCTAATAATCTCTCTCCTCCCTCCCTCTTTCTACCTCTCTCTCTCTCCCTTTCTCCCCCTCCCTCCCTCTATTTATACCTCTCTCTCTTTCTCCCCCTCCCTCCCTCTCTCCTCGGTCTCTGGGTTCCTGCTCTGAGATTGTGCCGCTATTGACACTCTCACATTCTCCAAACAGAGTTAAATAAACAGATAAACAGTCTGTTGGTGCTTCATGTTCATGAAATAAAACGTTTTGTTTTCCTATTCATTACTTACGTAACACATAATATGTTACAACTTTTAGTCTGTCTGGCGAGTACTCTGCATACCAGTCTACTGATAAGATGCTGTCACATTCAAAACTCGGATATTAAGATGTTTTTGCATGCCAGATTTCTTTTTTATTTTTAAATAATAAACGTTGTAGGTGTGTGGCAACACCAGTCTCAAACAGCAGAGGGCGCTTGACTTATTCAAAATTCAGTTTGTTTCATTGAAATGTTTTACATTGAGAGTCATTTAGCAGACGCTCTTATCCAGACTTAGTGCATACATTTTCGTACTTTTTTTTCTCTTCATACTGGTCCCACTGCGGGAATCGAACCCACAACCCTGGTGTTGCAACCGCCATGCTCTACCGCCTGTGTCACACGGGACCCCGATGGTCAGCGATTAGGCTATACAACACATAGCCTATATCCTGTTTTAAAGCACCATTCATGTCTTTGTTGCTTTTTAAGTTTGTGTTGCTTATGGTAAAAAAAAAAAAATGAAGTTAGTAATTGAGTTATGGACAGAGACACAGTTCTACCTGTATTGCAGTCAGAACACATTGCATAGTATCCGCCTCTCGGCTGACCTCTCCTCCTATTGGCTGGGGCTGGTCAGGAACCAAGCACTAGTGTTTTTCTACAAGACGTCACGTGTCTATTGATTGAGCTCGTTGTTTTGTCTTTGGAGCTGGACTCAAACCTAACAGTGTTTTCCCCGTGACACTCTATTGTCTATATAATGACTATTTTTTAACCAGAGCCCTGTGGCAGTCCTAGGTCGAGCCCTGTGGCAGTCCTAGGTCGAGCCCTGTGGCAGTCCTAGGTCGAGCCCTGTGGCAGTCCTAGGTCGAGCCCTGTGGCAGTCCTAGGTCGAGCCCTGTGGCAGTCCTAGGTCGAGCCCTGTGGCAGTCCTAGGTCGAGCCCTGTGGCAGTCCTAGGTCGAGCCCTGTGGCAGTCCTAGGTCGAGCCCTGTGGCAGTCCTAGGTCGAGCCCTGTGGCAGTCCTAGGTCGAGCCCTGTGGCAGTCCTAGGTCGAGCCCTGTGGCAGTCCTAGGTCGAGCCCTGTGGCAGTCCTAGGTCGAGCCCTGTGGCAGTCCTAGGTCGAGCCCTGTGGCAGTCCTAGGTCGAGCCCTGTGGCAGTCCTAGGTCGAGCCCTGTGGCAGTCCTAGGTCGAGCCCTGTGGCAGTCCTATGGATCCTGGTCAAAAGTAGTACATAACAAAAGGAATAAGGTTCCATTTGGGATGGACATTAGTAATGTTATGGGGAGAGGTTCCATGTGGGATGGACATTAGTAATGTTATGGGGAGAGGTTTCATTTGGGATGGACATTAGTAATGTTATGGGAAGAGGTTCCATTTGGGATGGACATTAGTAATGTTATGGGGAGAGGTTCCATTTGGGATGGACATTAGTAATGTTATGGGGAGAGGTTCCATGTGGGATGGACATTAGTAATGTTATGGGGAGAGGTTCCATGTGGGATGGACATTAGTAATGTTATGGGGAGAGGTTCCATTTGGGATGGACATTAGTAATGTTATGGGGAGAGACTCCATTTGGGATGGATATTAGTAATGTTATGGGGAGAGGTTCCATTTGGGATGGACATTAGTAATGTTATGGGGAGAGGTTCCATTTGGGATGGACATTAGTAATGTTATGGGGAGAGGTTCCATTTGGGATGGACATTAGTAATGTTATGGGGAGAGGTTCCATTTGGGATGGACATTAGTAATGTTATGGGGAGAGGTTCCATTTGGGATGGACATTAGTAATGTTATGGGGAGAGGTCCCATGTGGGATGGACATTAGTAATGTTATGGGGAGAGGTTCCATTTGGGATGGACATTAGTAATGTTATGGGGAGAGGTTCCATTTGGGATGGACATTAGTAATGTTATGGGGAGAGGTTCCATTTGGGATGGACATTAGTAATGTTATGGGGAGAGGTTCCATTTGGGATGGACATTAGTAATGTTATGGGGAGAGGTTCCATGTGGGATGGACATTAGTAATGTTATGGGGAGAGGTTCCATTTGGGATGGACATTAGTAATGTTATGGGGAGAGGTTCCATTTGGGATGGACATTAGTAATGTTATGGGGAGAGGTTCCATTTGGGATGGACATTAGTAATGTTATGGGGAGAGGTTCCATTTGGGATGGACATTAGTAATGTTATGGGGAGAGGTTCTGTTTGGGATGGACATTAGTAATGTTATGGGGAGAGGTTTATTATGAATATCATGCTGGCCATGTTGTATAAAGTCACTGCCGGACAGTTTGTTTGTTTTTTTTCTTTAAATTTTCTGAAAGATATTTAGGATTGACAGATACATGACAAACATATGCCTTTATGTACAGAGAGCAGATTCTATGGATAACTTTCTATTGACTGTTTGAAACAGATTGTTTTTGATACATGGGGCTGTTGCAGTTGGGTCTGTCAGAACTCAATAAATGTATTTTCTGCTTTGATTTCCCTTGTCATTTTTTTCCTCTTACATCTCTACATTTGCAAAACAAGGAACCCCATCAGCTCAAGCCCATGATTCCACTAAGGGCTCTATTCAATCAGATCAGCTTTATCCGACATTCTGACGGTGTCGGGGGTGGAACTGCGTTAGAGCTGTCGAATCCACAAGCAGCTCCTGGCGTTATACCTAAAGCGGACATTGCCATTGGCTGCACGGAATTGCAGTAACAGAAATCCCATGCAGCCATGTTTATAAAATGGAACACAAGAATGTAATCTACACCTCCATTAGGATGATAGATGTAATCTACACCTCCATTAGGATGATAGATGTAATCTACACCTCCATTAGGATGATAGATGTAATCTACTCCTCCATTAGGATGATAGATGATAGATGTAATCTACACCTCCATTAGGATGATAGATGTAATCTACTCCTCCATTAGGATGACAGATGTAATCTACACCTCCATTAGGATGACAGATGTAATCTACTCCTCCATTAGGATGACAGATGTAATCTACTCCTCCATTAGGATGATAGATGTAATCTACTCCTCCATTAGGATGATAGATGTAATCTACTCCTCCATTAGGATGATAGATGTAATCTACTCCTCCATTAGGATGATAGATGTAATCTACTCCTCCATTAGGATGATAGATGTAATCTACACCTCCATTAGGATGATAGATGTAATCTACACCTCCATTAGGATGATAGATGTAATCTACACCTCCATTAGGATGATAGATGTAATCTACACCTCCATTAGGATGATAGATGTAATCTACTCCTCCATTAGGATGATAGATGTAATCTACACCTCCATTAGGATGATAGATGTAATCTACACCTCCATTAGGATGATAGATGTAATCTACACCTCCATTAGGATGATAGATGTAATCTACTCCTCCATTAGGATGATAGATGTAATCTACTCCTCCATTAGGATGATAGATGTAATCTACACCTCCATTAGGATGATAGATGTAATCTACTCCTCCATTAGGATGATAGATGATAGATGTAATCTACTCCTCCATTAGGATGATAGATGATAGATGTAATCTACACCTCCATTAGGATGATAGATGTAATCTACTCCTCCATTAGGATGATAGATGTAATCTACACCTCCATTAGGATGATAGATGTAATCTACACCTCCATTAGGATGATAGATGTAATCTACACCTCCATTAGGATGATAGATGTAATCTACTCCTCCATTAGGATGATAGATGTAATCTACTCCTCCATTAGGATGATAGATGTAATCTACTCCTCCATTAGGATGATAGATGTAATCTACACCTCCATTAGGATGATAGATGTAATCTACTCCTCCATTAGGATGATAGATGTAATCTACTCCTCCATTAGGATGATAGATGTAATCTACTCCTCCATTAGGATGATAGATGTAATCTACTCCTCCATTAGGATGATAGATGTAATCTACACCTCCATTAGGATGATAGATGTAATCTACTCCTCCATTAGGATGATAGATGTAATCTACACCTCCATTAGGATGATAGATGTAATCTACTCCTCCATTAGGATGATAGATGTAATCTACTCCTCCATTAGGATGATAGATGTAATCTACACCTCCATTAGGATGATAGATGTAATCTACTCCTCCATTAGGATGATAGATGTAATCTACTCCTCCATTAGGATGATAGATGTAATCTACTCCTCCATTAGGATGATAGATGTAATCTACACCTCCATTAGGATGATAGATGTAATCTACACCTCCATTAGGATGATAGATGTAATCTACTCCTCCATTAGGATGATAGATGTAATCTACACCTCCATTAGGATGATAGATGTAATCTACTCCTCCATTAGGATGATAGATGTAATCTACACCTCCATTAGGATGACAGATGTAATCTACTCCTCCATTAGGATGATAGATGTAATCTACACCTCCATTAGGATGACAGATGTAATCTACTCCTCCATTAGGATGATAGATGTAATCTACACCTCCATTAGGATGATAGATGTAATCTACTCCTCCATTAGGATGATAGATGTAATCTACACCTCCATTAGGATGATAGATGTAATCTACTCCTCCATTAGGATGATAGATGTAATCTACACCTCCATTAGGATGATAGATGTAATCTACTCCTCCATTAGGATGATAGATGTAATCTACACCTCCATTAGGATGATAGATGATAGATGTAATCTACTCCTCCATTAGGATGATAGATGTAATCTACTCCTCCATTAGGATGATAGATGTAATCTACTCCTCCATTAGGATGATAGATGTAATCTACTCCTCCATTAGGATGATAGATGATAGATGTAATCTACTCCTCCATTAGGATGATAGATGTAATCTACTCCTCCATTAGGATGATAGATGATAGATGTAATCTACACCTCCATTAGGATGATAGATGTAATCTACTCCTCCATTAGGATGATAGATGTAATCTACACCTCCATTAGGATGATAGATGTAATCTACTCCTCCATTAGGATGATAGATGTAATCTACTCCTCCATTAGGATGATAGATGTAATCTACTCCTCCATTGGGATGATAGATGTAATCTACTCCTCCATTAGGATGATAGATGTAATCTACTCCTCCATTAGGATGATAGATGTAATCTACACCTCCATTAGGATGATAGATGTAATCTACTCCTCCATTAGGATGATAGATGTAATCTACTCCTCCATTAGGATGATAGATGTAATCTACACCTCCATTAGGATGATAGATGTAATCTACAGCTCCATTAGGATGATAGATGTAATCTACACCTCCATTAGGATGATAGATGTAATCTACACCTCCATTAGGATGATAGATGTAATCTACTCCTCCATTAGGATGATAGATGTAATCTACACCTCCATTAGGATGATAGATGTAATCTACTCCTCCATTAGGATGATAGATGTAATCTACTCCTCCATTAGGATGATAGATGTAATCTACACCTCCATTAGGATGATAGATGTAATCTACTCCTCCATTAGGATGATAGATGTAATCTACTCCTCCATTAGGATGATAGATGTAATCTACACCTCCATTAGGATGATAGATGATAGATGTAATCTACACCTCCATTAGGATGATAGATGTAATCTACTCCTCCGTTAGGATGATAGATGTAATCTACTCCTCCATTAGGATGATAGATGTAATCTACTCCTCCATTAGGATGATAGATGTAATCTACACCTCCATTAGGATGATAGATGTAATCTACTCCTCCATTAGGATGATAGATGTAATCTAATCCTCCATTAGGATGATAGATGTAATCTACTCCTCCATTAGGATGATAGATGTAATCTACACCTCCGTTAGGATGATAGATGTAATCTAATCCTCCATTAGGATGATAGATGTAATCTACTCCTCCATTAGGATGATAGATGTAATCTACACCTCCATTAGGATGATAGATGTAATCTACTCCTCCATTAGGATGATAGATGTAATCTACTCCTCCATTAGGATGATAGATGTAATCTACACCTCCATTAGGATGATAGATGTAATCTACTCCTCCATTAGGATGATAGATGTAATCTACACCTCCATTAGGATGATAGATGTAATCTACACCTCCATTAGGATGATAGATGTAATCTACTCCTCCATTAGGATGATAGATGTAATCTAATCCTCCATTAGGATGATAGATGTAATCTACTCCTCCATTAGGATGATAGATGTAATCTACACCTCCGTTAGGATGATAGATGTAATCTAATCCTCCATTAGGATGATAGATGTAATCTACTCCTCCATTAGGATGATAGATGTAATCTACACCTCCATTAGGATGATAGATGTAATCTACACCTCCATTAGGATGATAGATGTAATCTACTCCTCCATTAGGATGATAGATGTAATCTACTCCTCCATTAGGATGATAGATGTAATCTACACCTCCATTAGGATGATAGATGTAATCTACACCTCCATTAGGATGATAGATGTAATCTACACCTCCATTAGGATGATAGATGTAATCTACTCCTCCATTAGGATGATAGATGTAATCTACTCCTCCATTAGGATGATAGATGTAATCTACACCTCCATTAGGATGATAGATGTAATCTACACCTCCATTAGGATGATAGATGTAATCTACACCTCCATTAGGATGATAGATGTAATCTACTCCTCCATTAGG